>NW_019725416.1:4480290-4557687 GCF_002891405.2 Cryptotermes secundus
TTTACCGGTTCTCACGGTCTCTTCGCTTGCGGATTTCTTATATTTTTCCTTCTACCCTGAAGATGGAGGCGATACGTTCCTCCGAAACGTCGGTTAACACCACATATACACGGTGCCAAATCCCAGAAGACTGCTTTTTTTTCAGGTTATTTCTATTTGAAATTCAGAACCCCTCCAACCCCCTCTCTAAGTTCATCTTCATTAGGTTCGAACCCGATGTCTGAAGCTGTTTACTTCCGAATACAGTAAGTTACAAAATAAAAGTAACTGCGCTTATTTTGCTTATAATTATTTTTTTAAATAGACGCATAAATTAATACTGCGGCAGACCCCCGAAAGAACGCTCAAATACCCACTGAGTCAGGCTGAGTACATCGCAGTGTGAGTTTGGACCTAATGGCGAAAAATAAATAATTTGACCCTGCCAGCAGTCGAAGCCTGAGTAAAATTGTTTCAATTAGGTATATTATAATCTCTGTTCCTACGGATACAGTTGAAGAATGTGTTTGTCATGTCCTGTATATTTCCTTTGACAAAATTTTATGATGAACATAGAAATAGGGATAGGGGCTTCTCTGCCTGTGAGTAACATCATGTGCTTTGTGTTTGTTTCTGTAACTATCTCTTAACCCAAATAAAAGTAAGATATTCTTTGGCCGCGCTATAGCTCAAGCGGTTAGTGGCTGGCTTCCCACCGCGGCGGCCCGGGTTCGATCCCGGTTCTGGTCAAGTGGGATTTGTGATGGACAAAGTGGCACTAGGGCAGGTTTTCTCCGAGTACTTCGGTTTCCCCTTCCAATCTTTATTCCACTAATTGATCCACAATCACCCTCACCTAACATCTGGGGCTGGTACAATAGGCCAGAAGTGTCCGCAGTACAAGGGACTTAGTCCCACCTAGCAATAAAAAAAAGATATTTTTGAAAATGGTTGTATATTTATCGAACGTCTTGGATAAACAGCTCCAGGAAACTGCTAGTGACAGTGTACGTCTTAATTTGTATGATTTTATCTCTCACATATTGTGACATTACTCCTCAGTGCCGAAATAGAGGGCCCAGAAAAGTCGTTCTCGGGACTGAACTCTTACAGAGCCGCCAGATGATAAAATGTTGTTACATGTACATCCATTGCTAGGCAACGGGTTGGTAAACACGTTCCCACAGAAGCAAACAGGAGGAACAATAGGACGTCTGTTGCTAGACATCGAAGCTGTAAACACACATCCTTAACAATAGAAGACTGTGTTTTCTGTGGGCTTCGTGCAGAGGAGTTATCTTGACAATCGACGCTTTAAGTTCAGTTGAAACTAGAAGCTAGGAGCAGTTGAGAGTACAAGGACAAGAGTGGAGCGCGTCCTAGTGAATTGTGAAGATAATTGAGTACAGATTAGTACAGAGGAGTACAGAGTGATTGAAGACGAAATAACAACAAGACTTCATAGTGATTTGAATTCCTAGATTCTGCGTTTAGATCCGTTGCCAGGAGACAAGTGAAGACGGAGAACCTTAGTGCGGGTGCAACAGTGAACTGCAAGTGTGTAGAACAGCGATGGTGTTATAATTGAGTCTGATTAAGAGAACTTGTAACCGAAGTGCTAATAAATCCAGTCATCCGATATAGAGCCCGTTGTTTTCGTCACGCGTATTTATACAGAGAACACAAAGGAATACCTGATAGGCACAATCAAGGAAACAACACACCAACGAAATACAAAAACAGCCGCATTTCAAAAGAGATATGAAGAAGAAAACACTAATGACGTAACGAAAAAAATTATATTCGATTAGTTCGAAGTGCATTAGACTCCTTACAAAAATGTTGCCTGAAGATGGTTATACGTGTATATGGCCGAAACATGTAGCACTGTGATAATGCATATGTATTCTAATATTTTAATAATCTTAATAACATTTTATGCACATAAGGACGATTAAGTGTGAATGAATGTTAATTGTTGCATTATAGAGAGAAACAGTACTATAAGTATACTATACAATAAGTATACAATACTATACAGTAAGTGACTACTAGACAATAGCGAAACTACACATAGACCTAAAAATATACCGTCCAACTCTACCAGACACACCTGATTAAAACCCCAATACAAGAATTAAAATGATACCTAAGTATATGATTTACGCCACTGGGCATGACTAATTCACGGGCGAGTACTTATTGAACATATACATTTATTGTAGATTCTACAGATTATCTATAATAATTGTGTGGGAAAGAATCTGTCAGTGCAACACGTACTATACACGAAAAAGCCTTCGCTGTCTGTTGAAGAAATGTAATATATTCAATATTTAGGCATTATTTTATGATTTAATATATGTGTCGTAACTTTCAAAATGTAATATGCATCGCAGAATCCTTTTAACTGCAATTTACGTTGTTATCTATTAAAGCGAGCGTTGAAATATTAATATGCCGTGCACATTACAGTATAGGCCTATAAGCTCGTTCTTCTTGGCACGGTTATATGGCAGTCCACGTCATTTCCATGCAGGGATGCACATTTATCACCGAACGAACTTATATTCATGTGAACTAACATCTTAGAAGTTTATCATTCAACTGCATCCGAACCAAGCCATTACCTTCACATGTTATTGCTGGTGACTAATAAATCACTTCTTTTTGTGCCAGGTCTTGCTTACGGTTTTGTACAAAGAGATTCTCAAGTGAGGTCAATAGCGATTTTCAAACCGCTAAATTATATAAGAGCTACAGGTAAATACAATGAAGTTTAACCAATATCTTTATGTCGATTTTTATTAAAATTATATAAGTGTATAAAGTAAAAGAAAAAGTTATATCTGTAACAGGCCGTGAAGGCCCATAGTTTTATGAGACGTCGAGGCTCCCACATTTTCTCTAGACAATCGGCTCACAGATGACGGTAAGGTTGTCAGCCTTACGCGCCAGCCGCCCTTTACACCTGGTACTCATTTCTGTTAGAGGCTTAGTCGAACCCAGGGTCATAGTGCGGCTGGAAGGATTAGGTAAATTGAAAACAAAATCCACCTCATCGGGACTTGAACCCGCGACCTTCCGTCTTGTAACATAGTACCTCAACCAACTTTTTAAATACTGGCTCTCAGCTGATCACCGAAGTTAAGCAACATTGGGCATGGTTAGTACTTGGATTGGTGACCGCTTGGGAACATCACGTTTCGTTGACAAGTGTACAAAGTAGTTGCAAGGAAAATTCAGAGTTTAAGGCCTGCATCTCCATTTTCTATAGACAGTGAAATACGTCTGAACCAGCGGTTCCAAAATTGCTATAGTCCCCAGAATTCACTTGCCAAAGAATATGTTAGCGAAACCATATTGAGGTGCTCGCCCAGTCAGGTGGAGGATATCTTGTTTAATACACCTTTTTTAACGCGGCGTCATTCTATGTCTCTACAATCCTTATGGACCTTCTTTTTCAGTTTCTTAATCTATACACAATCGGTAGGACTCCTTGGACTGGAGATCAGCCCATCGTAAGGCCGCTACCTACACACAGAACAATACAAACACAGAATAAACGCACGCAGACATCCATAGCTTGAGTGGATTCGAACACACGATCCCAGTGTTTTAGCGGGCGAAGACAGTTCATGCCTTAGACCGCACGGCGACTGTGAGCAGCAACGAGGAGTCATTATGTAAGCGATCTCCTTATGGCGAAGAAAAAATTAACACGTCTATGAACGTAAGCAATTCTGGCTTGGGGCGGTTCCTGGTGCAGATCTCAACGTGGAGATCAAATGTCTTGAATGAGGTTCGTCGTGGTTTTGCTGTCCCTCCAGGCAGATACCGTCATAGTCGCTTCGGCCGCTTCCTCCCTCACATCAGTTCATTGTTTGCTAATTATCCTATTGTCTGGTACTGTATAGTTGGAGCTCTAAGTGAAGCAAGAATAAATACGTGAGTGAATAAATGAATTAAGTAACTTTTTCTATCAAGACCTAACCGCTGTTACCAGTTTCATCACAGAGAATAGGAGAGATTTATAATACAGTGCGTTCAGTTAAGGAGGAAACTTCGCAACACCGCTGATTCGGCACAATATTCCTCACAGATTGCTGCTGTAACTGCTGAGAGCAGAATGAGTCATTAGCGCTGATAAACGCGCGCCGTTACAGTTAGTTACAGCAGCAATCTGTGAGGAATATTGGGCCCAGTCAACGGTGTTGCGAAGTTTCCTCCTTGATTGAACGCCCTGTATTTCAAAGCCTAATTTCAAATAAGTTGATATTTCCATGGTACAGAAACATCCTTGGAAAGTTTGTAGTTGTTAAGTTGTTCAGGAGATTGCCTCCTTGTGTTCGGCGTCAGTACTCATTACTATCAATAAAATCTTGCTATTGGCCCCTTTCCTGAACCAGAAAACCTTATTCTCACTTTCATATCCTGTTTTTATAATATACGTTTTAATATTGTCACGTGTTTAGGGTTCTGTCTCTCGACGGGGTATGGATTGGTGAACTGGATTTATTGACCACTTGTATACACCACTCAGAACTACAGGTAATTATAGCGCTATTTCTATTCTCCACAATTCACAGATCAACACAGTACCCGCTAGGACTTTTTCCCGCCTGCTTTGTCTTTAACGGTCGCTCCATAGCAACGGTTTCTAACTGGAGATTCTTAAGCTTCCCGCGCTCACGTTGCTACTGTCCGGCGAATATCTCGCAACTAAACTCTTGTCAGCTCAGAACTTAACTGTAGCGCCATCTCTTCTCGGCCTCCTTTACAGAGCTCGACTCAACTGACAACCCTCAACTGGGTCCCAGGCTGGCGGCCATTTCACACCAACCTCGCAGTCTTCTCTTCACAGGTTGACTTTAAACTGTCAACTGTCAACTTGAACTGTCCTCAAGGTAACTCCGCGGCGTGGACTACATTGAGAACACCACTCTTCTATTGTTGCGCGAGTTCTTTCCGCGGGAACATGTTCATCGAGCCGTTGCGTAGAAACGGATTGCATAACCCCGTTGTTCTATTGTTGCGTGCGTTACCTAGCAACGGCCACCGTTTACAGAGTCATCTCTTAGCAACGGGTCTATACGTCACAATATCCTTGCACCTCCGTCTAAATAGCCCAGGTTGTCTCTTCACTTCATTTATTCCGAATGAAATGTATCACTCCCCCCACCCGGGCTACATCTATCGCGCATCCATTCCGCCATTTCCAGGCTACCTGGAAGGAGTATCGTCCCTACTCCTGTCCGGTGCTCACGGAAAAAGATACCGGGACGGTTTTCCCCGGAAAAACGGCCAGAGCTTGTGGCTGATCACTTAACACTCTACTCCGTGTGAGTTCTGAGATTAAAATGCACGGAGTTGCACCTCCTCTTCCCAGTTCGCAAACGTTCAAAGGGACCCACGAATTTGTAAGTTGCGAATGACAGATCTTGAATTGACGGATAGGAGTAGATCTTCGCAAAATCCGGCACTTTTATGAGTTGTTTCTTCTAGAATGTAAAATAAAAATGTCTCGGTAGTGTGAAAATTGTCTTTAAAATACCTGATGTTGAGAATTAATGAACTATTAGAAGTAGGTATGTGAAATTTTGTACCAAAATTGATTATAAACATACCTACATATTATGTGTAGATTACTTTTGTAGGTCAAAGGTTGCCAACATGTCGGCGAAGGGAAAATTTGGTTATACCCTACAAATTTAATGTATATAATTATATTTATGTACAATAAAGTCCCTGTTATCTGGCATGTATGGGGAATGGGGTATGTTCATTATACACGTATTAATTTTCCGCTTGCATGAGAGGAACTCTTACATGAACGCAGTACAGTACCGTCAAATTAACAAACCTCCATAGTATTAAAAGTACATTGAAAGCAATGTAAATATGTGAAGTGCAGCTGACGAGAGAGGATGCCGTGCAGGACATCTAGTGGCGACTAGGAGAACTATGGTGTCGCGAGTGAACATACATTAATTGCAACATTTTGTAAAATTCTTTATAAAAATTTTATTTTGGAATTTTTGCCGGTAGCATGAAATTTTCAGGTGCTTAGATAACGAGAAGTTTACTAAATATTTTTTTTAATATAATTAATATTAGTTAATATACATGTATGACTAGAAATCTTCGTAAAATGAAAGTCAATTTTACGAGCTCTTATCTGGGCTTCGTGTTATCCTTCAAATGACTGACCATAAATACTGTAATTAACGTAAGGGCAAGACGTGCTTTTCACTGCAGTGGTTTTGAGGCTTATAAATAAAATCACGCTTAAGAAACAGATTATATGTCGTACAATGTGCATTCTTTTCAAATTATCCCCCATGGTTATGATATTGAATTGTTAATTAAATATTGCCATTGAACACAGTGTTAAAACCGGTTGTTTATTCAAGTTAGAAAAAAGGACGAATAATACTAGCAGGTTAGCTTGTCTGAAGAATGGCTCCTCTGATGTAAGGAAGTCACGGTGCCCTTCAAGCAGTAGCAGTCGACCGTATATATTAGCAGAAATGCTGGATTCATACGTTGCCAGGGGCTGCTTCCCATCGGGACTCCTATCTGTGATTATAGTCACACCGATTTAATGACTCTTAATATTAGTTCTCCAGGCTGTCCGCCTCCAAACAGCATTGGCCTATAGTCACATGTGTGATGCAAGATTCTGTGCTTTCCGAATGAATAAGCAAACGATTCTTACTACTGCTAGACATCCTTATCTGTACAGCTGCAAGGTTGCTTTGACCTTTGGAGCTGAAATTAAGATCTGTCAACAGCTCTGCAATCTTTTTCCATAGTTGGAGCTTTCTACGTCACACGAAGGCGGAGTCACGGATATATGAAATCGCAGCGCGACTGTTGAAACAAATTTGTTGTATATTTTCAGACCTTGTAGAATAATGAATAAACAAAACATATGCAAAATGAGGGACAGATAAAGATGTAGGCTGTAGGAAACCAATTATTAAGTATGCCTTCCTGTATTTAATGACGCCAAAGCAACTGCATAGATGATTCAGTGAGTTTTCTAGGCAGCACGGCCATGAAGAGGATTTAAGTGGTCTGCCTTGACGGAACGGGTGTTCGATTCCTCTGTATGAGTTCGCTATCGCAAAAATATCTCACGCTGTAAGGTCGAATTAGAAGATATTTGATGATTATGGGTTATGATTATGAAGAAGAAGGCTGAGGAAATGATTGTAAAGCATTATACAGAGTTATTCAAAAAGAATGAACCGATTTCATGACGCATTGCTTCAGTTCTCAAGCATCATCATGGAATGAATCAGTGACCATTTGAAAGAGGAGTTATCTCAGTTATGAATGGCTGCCACAGGGGCGCTGAAGGCGCGTCCTTCTTCCGGCAACGTTCAGTTGTTCGTTTACCCTCGGAAGGGCGGGTCCTCAGCAAAGGGCGTTCTGCGTTCTCGAGTTCGCGAAAACAAATTCCTTTGTCACGGTGCAGCGTGCTTTTTGAAGGCTATTCGGCATTAGTCCTGGCATTTTTTTTCTGGAGGAAGTGAATTTGGAATATGAAACATAAAGCAATAATGCAGTATGATAAAATAAGAATGTTAAGTTCCTTATTCTGCAAACGGGACTAGAGCGGTAACTCTAGTAGACCGAATTGTTCGATGCTTAAGGAATATTTCATGTAATATTTCAGCTGATTTTCTATGACACCGAGCAAATAACTTGGGCAGATGTAGAATTTAACATGGATCCATGATCGTATTAAACAATGCGACAGTCTACAGACCTTCAGCCGCCGATTTTAAGCGCTGTTGATCTAGCCAAATTTAAATTAAATACATATTTTTTAGGTTAACATGTCAAGTTTTCTATTTTTATTCATGTTCTTCATACTTCTGTTCACTTCAGGGCAAATATTTGTATCGGTAAGGTCCCTGTGCTCAACAAATTAAGCACTACACCATGAAAGCGTATAGGCGAGTGGATCTATAGATCAAATTATCTTGACCTCGGCACTAGCAGGAGGTGAGTGGTCAGCTTCACACCCCTGCCGCTTTACCCATTGGATAGGAAGCTGGATGGGCCTCAGAGCCGGTCTGGACGATATGGAGAAGAGAAAATTCTTGATCCTACCGGGGCTCGAACTCCGAACCCTCAGCCATCCAGCCTGTAGCCAGCCGCTATACCGACTACGCTACCCCGGCTCCATTTGTATCGGTAAACTGGAAAATTATATTTTCTTATAATGCTGACAGTTACCTAAGGCACAGTGCTGCCCCACAGTGGTTTGAAGTCCTGGCCTATAGTGTTACTGACGTAATGGGGAATTTGGTGTTAAGTATGGCAGTAAATTGATATCTTCGTTCGATCTCACTTTTTTTCGGTTTGGGTATGTAGGACCTGCACCTTGTGATCATCAAGTCCGTATCAGTTCCTTTAATGATAATATTGTAAAATCCACGTTGTAGGTTTTTCTGGACACGTCATTGTAGACAAATTAGTTTCGGCCTTGAGATAGTTGATGAGTTAAAATCGACTCAGCTGGCACCAGATGCACAGCGCTTATCAAGTCTTATGTCATTCCCGTCTGTATTTAGCAATACTTACGTAATTAGGCGGCAACAAGGAAGTGTGTTGGGTTACCTGGGTGAGTGAGCGAAATGTCGGCACAAACCTGTAGACCTTGAAAATACCTCTAGGGTGTTCAGAGCTCGGATCCGTGCCACGGTAGTCATAGCATTCGTGGCCAGGCACGCTAACCTTCATCATTCATCGTGGTCTCATTTCCACCCACAAGCCGTCCAGAATGTAGCGTCTGAGAAACAGATTGTTGTGGGTGAATGATGCAAGGATTGGATAAAATAATGGAAACACTGCAGATACTGTACACATTTCTTTATTAATATGGTGTTGGATCACCTTCTGCCTTCAGTACAGCCGCAGTACTTCTTGGAAAAGACTTGTACAAGTTTTGGTCTCTAACGGAATTTTATACCATTCTTCTTGAACGTCTTCAGGTTGTTTTAGAGATATTGGAGGCGCGAAACTGTTCCTCACACTAGTCTCCGAAACTGACCAGAGTAGTTCAGTGATGTTCAAATCTGGTGATTGCGCTGGCCAGGGAAGATGTTGAACTTCACTTTCATGCTCTTAAATCCATGACTGAACAGTTCCAGCTGTGTGAATGGGGGCATTGTCGTCTTGGAAAACCGCATCGTTTTTCGGAAATAACATCTGGATCATGGGCTGTACCTGATTACCCAATCTGCCCACGCACTCCTTTGCAGTAATTCGGTCATGAAGGGTAATAATGGAACCAACAGAATGCTGTAGCATGATACTTCTGCCCAGAGCATCACAGAACTTGCTCCGTGTTTCACTGTTGGAGCCAGGAATTCCTTGGATGTTCTTAAAACATAAACTCTTCATGGTGTAAGGAACAGCGTGAAAGATGGCTTATCTGACCATAGCACGGACGCGTTTCCAGGTGCCTGATGTCCGCTTTTTATGCTCATGACATCAGCGTTTACTCATGTGAGCATTACTTTTAGTAGTCAGAGGTTTAGCAATTGCAGCCCTACTGCGAATGTTGAATTTATGAAGCTCACGTCAGACAGTTTTTGTGGGAACAGGTTCTTCAAGATGAATATTCAGCTCTGCTGACATCTGTGCTACAGTAATTATATGATTTTTCGAAACAATCCTTCTCAATATAAGACGATCTCTATCTGTCAGTGCTGATTTTCGCCCACTGTTACGCGTTGCTAATGTCTTCTCATGATTCGTGCATGTCGACATAACCTTAGGAACTCTCGCTCTCGATACACCTAATAATATGGCAGTTTTGGCCACACATGCTTCAGTTAAACGCACACCAACGATCTGTCCTCTTTCAAAATCAGACAAATCTCCCATTTTCCGATTCTTTCGCAAGGACTGTCACTCAAGACAGTTACTAATGAACTTACGCGAGCACTACAAAGGATAAACAAATGGAAAAACATTCAGTGTTGCCAACTGAAGTTCTTTCAATATAGCCAACACAAATAAATTCCGTTCCTCAGTTACTTAGTGTTTCAATTACTTTGTTCACCCCCTGTATATGTGTCTTCTTTCCAAGGCTGTATTCACAGTTTATTATGTAATGAGTGGTGTACAACTGACGGACCAAGAAAGAGAGGCGTTCCTAGGTGAACTCATAAAGCGTGTGTAGGATTTGAGGTTCTTACAGCGTACTTATGAAGAGAGCTTTATTCTGGAATATAGCACCTTGTAGTCCGTCCAAAGTCAACCGACGTTTCGGAGAAACATGTCACCTCCATCTTCAGTGTCGAAAAATAAGCGAAGCGGGAAACCAGCGTGAAGGAGGTAGCGAGCAGGTTTCTTTCTTTGCTTATTCTCCGACCCTGTAGTTAGAGGCAGCATGTTTCTCCGAAACGTCAGATGACTTTCAACGGACTACACAGCGTTATACCCCGGAAGATAGAACCTTCATAAAACGTAGTTTCTTATTGCATAGATTATTAAACCTACAGGTCTATTACTATTTTTATTTTATTTTTGTGAAAAGTTCAATACCTAAGTAAATATTCTATCAGTGTTGAATTTATCATATATAAACCTAATGTTTCGAACCTTCGCCATGTTTGATGACCTAAATACAGGACCATGTTTGTGATGTGTCCTTACCAGATTTTAGATGCTTCCTCCAGTAACTCATTGCTTACCGCCATCCAGACGAAAACTAAGGAAAATCTTCGCACAGCCGTCATTTTATTATTTTGACATTCTAAAAAAAAAATATTGTCTGTATAAAAGTTACATTTTTTTACACGTCATTTTACGATTTCATATGAAGTAACGGTCGCACATTACAATTTCGCATGGCCACTCACATCACGTTCAAAGCAAGTTTCGTGAAAATCTGTTTCAAATGGTGAAACTGGTGATTCAGATATACAAGTATGGGCATACACATCGTACACGTAGAATGGTGATTCCTTAAGCCTACTCTTACTCTCTCCAGTAACAGCAGTGTCCATATGTAGCGTGAATTTCCCAGTTAAATATTGTATACGGGGTATGCATTGTTAAATATTTTTCTTTTCCACAAGGTAAAGGTATCCCTATATCAGGCCGTGGAGGCCCATAGGGTTGTGAGATGTTGAGGCTCGCACATCTTCTAGACCAGTGTTTCTCAACCTTTTGAAGTCCAGGGACCAGTAAAATATCTGAGCAATTCTACGGACCAGTAGGTTATGTAGGTCTATTTTTTAAACCTATGTGGTATTACCAACATTTAGGACATACTCTGTCATTTAGAACATAATAAATCTAGAAGCATGTTTTGAATACATATGGTAACATAATTATTTAAATTGGAAGTAAACTATTAAAAATGAATAATCATTGAACAAAGTTTTAAGCTTTATTAAACAAATAAAGAATATGATATAATCATGTTACTACTTACTTTAATGAGATTCTTGAGCTTTTCGGCCCTTACAGAGTTCCTGCATATCTGGCTCAATATTGGTCAACTTCAGTCGAAGATCGGCACACACTATTATTTTTTTATTTCTAGTGGGGTGGGACTAAGCCCCTTGTACTGCGGCCACTTCTGGCCTATTGTACCAGCCCCAGATGGTAGGTGAGGGTGATTGTGGAGCAGTTGGTGGAATGAAGATTGGCAGGGGAAACCGAAGTACTCGGAGAAAACGAGCCCTAGTGCCACTTTGTCCACCACAAATCCCACTTGACCAGACCAGGGATCGAACCCGGGCCTCGGCCGTGGGAAGCCAGCGACTAACCGCTTGAGCTATGGCGCGGCCCGGCGGCACTCACACTAAGACGATTTCTGTGTTCTGTTTTTGTTTGAAAGATGGATGAAAATGTTTTCTTACGGTCTCCCGGCCGAGTTTATACCCAGGACATCCTAAATACGAAGCAGGAGTGATACGCTTGAATTAATGTTAATTCAGATTTAAATAGAAAGGTAAATTTTTCATCTGTTACATCGCCATGCTGTTTATGTGCAGTATATTGTGTGTAAACATTTGCCATGGCATAAAATTCAGTGGCACACTTCCCATATATTATACAGTGAGTTCCCCCTCCTCATTCTTCTCCTCGATCGAGCACCCAGGCGGAAGGGTTCGTCTCTCCCCCCTAAAGTCGGTTCGACCACTGTCAAGTTTGGCCCGCAGAAGCGCTATAAAGAGAATTTACTGAATTTATGTGCCATTGGCGGTGCTTTCAAACTCGCGCGCGCGCATGTATATATATGGAGGGGGAGAGAGAGATCCACTACCCCTGTATGGAGGCGGGGTAGAATACCTCGCATCGTAGGAGGCGACGAAAAGGAACCCAGTGCATGGGGATATAACCGGGCCACCCTGTTCCTAGGGGATATACATACGGGGACCTAGCCCTCCAGGTTGGGGGAGTCTCGAATTTGAGACAGTAAAATATGTCACGAGGACCTCAGAATGACTGCGCTGGCAGGGGCCAGCAGCAATTGTAAACTACAGACCCATCCTCTCGTCAGAGAGGATGTTGCATAAGGACTATGAAGGCAAGTATTCAGTTAAAAAAATTGCTGGTCGTGAGTCTCAAGGGGCTTGTTGCCAAGACGAATTGATTGGTGGTAAACCGCCAGTCGTAAATNTGGTGTCTCGAATTTGAGACAGTAAAATATGTCACGAGTCCTACGGGACTCGGACCTCAGAATGACTGCGCTGGCAGGGGCCAGCAGCAATTGTAAACTACAGACCCATCCTCTCGTCAGAGAGAATGTTGCATAAGGACTATGAAGGCAGGTATTCAGTTTAAAAAAAAAATTGCTGGTCGTGAGTCTCAAGGGGTTTGTTGCCAAGACGAATTGATTGGTGGTAAACCGCCAGTCGTAAATCAACTCTGACTCTGAGATTCACTAAATTTTCCCTTCTTATTCCGAAATAATTTATAGAAACATATGGGGTTGAAAACTGGACCCTGAGAGTGGCTGTCCTTTAGTTTTGGCACTCCGCCTCAGTAGATACCGGAATATTATCTTACAGCAGGCCGTGGCCCTTTGCTTCCACGTTCTTTCGTACTGGTCATGCTTATCATTTTACCAACACCGCATAACCTGCTGGTAGAGTTCTAATCTTGACACTTGGGGTGTGAGGAAGCGGAGCGCGGGATCAAGTGACCGTCAGCAGGAGAAGGGACGGAAACAACCCAACTTACTTTGTATAGCATCAGCTCAGAACATACTGGCCACTAGCGTACTTACGTAAGCTCAACTAGACTGAACTAAAGTGAATCTATTTTGACTCAGGTAGTAGTTGTTTATCCATGTCTTTAATGATTCCGACTTTCTGAGTTTCCCACAGCTATCTCGATTAGATCCTTTCACTTTAGGTGACTGCTCAACATCAGTAAATAAACCAAAGGAGAGACAGATTGGCGTCAAGACACGGTTGTGTATAGACTACTTTTTACTATGAGTAAAAAGAGTTCAGAGTCAGGACTCTGAGCTGCTGAAACCACATGCGTATATTCCATAATATGCCGAAGTGGCATGCAGCAGAAACATGAGATCTGTAATAATTTTAGCCGAACGGGAGAACTAATTTAAAGTTCGTTACGTGCAGAGGTTGTCAAAATTACAAACAGAATAATTTAGACAATGGAATCGTGTCATGCATGAGAGAATAATAATGAATGGCAAATGGGCATTCGGTGTAGAAATCACCCTTTACAACATTGCTGCGGTTTTATTTTGAACGTTACGCGGAGCGGCCATATTAATGTACACGACAGATAGAAATGTTATGATTTATACATCCAAATAGGACCTAATGTTTAAGTGAATTACCGTGCTGTTGATATTCTTTCATTTATGAACAATTCGTGATCTCATTATTGATATTTTCATAAAGTTTCTGTTGAAGTATAATTAATTTGTATTGTTTATCAGTGCTGTGCTTTGCGAAATGAAAAAAAGAGACCGCCGGACATACAGATACGATCTCCTCATAGCGTATTTAATTTATGCACTTCTTGTAAAGAACGTAAAAAAATGTGTCATTTAATCATTTCGCAACTAAAGCATATCAGTCCACTTACTAGTTAATATTATAATACATCTGTTATATTTCTAATAACTAATTATTTATCATTACCGGGATAGTGACTGGTTACGGGCTGGACGACAGAGGGGTCGGAGTTCAAGTCCCGGTTGGATCAAACATTTCTCTTCTTCACGCTGTGCAGACCGACTCTGGGGCCCACCCAGCCTCCTATCCAATGAGTACCGGGACCTCTTCCCCGGAGGTAAATCGGCAGGGGCGTGAAGCTGACCACTCGCCTCCAGCCAGTGCTGAGGTCAAGAAAATGTGGATCTATACATTCACTTCCCCATACGCCTTCATGGCGTAGTGTTTAATTCAGTTAAGCACAGGGACAACTTTACCGTTTTTACTCGCTTCTTCTCTTTCGTACTTAGTCCCTTTTTGGAGCCGAAAGTTCTTCATCGAAGTAGTAAAAGTCTTCACCAGACAATATCTGGAATTTGTTCAATACAGTCTACGTGGTCACAGCTACCTTTAGTTATTGTTTCCGCATAGCCAGTTTTAGTAATGTTCACCAGTTACGTTCAAGTCTCCCAGATGTCTTCTTCATATGCGATTTCTCCATAACGTACTTTGTAAAAGTATTGTTTCAACTGCACATAATACGTGGTCATATTAGTGTTCTCTGTTTAATTACACTGTACCAGGATATGTCTGTCAGTAAAGCTGTCGGCTGTGTGCTGGACGGCCTATATTCGATTCCCTTCAGGGGCAAGATTTCTTTTCCTTCGCCCCCACTTTCAGATCACCCAGCCTCCAGTCCACTGGTAATTGGGGGGGAGGGGCTCCTTTGTCAGGGATATCTATTTCCGAGGTTAAGGGTGAGCCTAGTTATACCTCCACTCCCCCATACGTCTTCATATTGTGAGGCACAGAGAGATTTACCTTACCGTTTGGATGTAGGCTGTTTCATTATTTAATAGTAGATTATATATTACAGTTACAAAAGAAAGAATTCTTAGAATTAGTCTAAATTTAACGTTAGTCCTCACAATAGGATAGGGCAAATTCTTGTCATTTCCGTACGCCTTCGGAAAAGTTTGACGTCGAGTTAATAGCACCAGTCGTATTGTGGATGTCATGGGTTCAGCTCTCTTCACGGATGCTGGTTATCTTGTTGGGATTGTTTGTGGTTTTCCTCAGTGACTTCAATCGAATCCTGAGATAGTATTTCCGAGAACGTAACGACCATTTATAACTAATGCAGATGAAAATCATAGCTGAGTAACTAGAGCTCAATCACACGGCGTATTTTCTCTTATTCGTCCTCAGTTTCATAGTAATTCCTGAAAATATGATTTCGTACTTTTCCAAACGACGACATTTTGAAGTATCGGCGTGGTACCCCTGTCCGGTTATAAACAAAAGTACAGCGCTCTGTGCTTCAAAACCGTTGGTATGTAACCGACTTCTAGCCTCCAAATAGGTTGTCGCATAACTCAATTTCCATAAGAATATGTCCAAAAGAGATATAGTCTTTTGAATTGGGGTTTAACTTCACCTTCCTGCTTAGCCAATTAAGTGAGTATATATGAGTATGTGACGGCCTCAGAGTTCCTGGCTACAGATCCAGCGGTCCCGGGTTCGATTCCCGGCGCTACCAGATTTTCTGGGAAGTATTGGGTTTGGAACGGGGTCTACTCAGCCTCGTATGGATAATTGAGAAACTATTTCAAGGAAATAGCGACTGCGATCTAGAAAACCGAAATTAATGGCCATGGGGATCCGTTGCGCTGAACACGCGACATCCTCTATCCCCTAAAGTTGGCACTAACTTCGCCGACAAGCGGCGGTCGCTCTCTCGGTATAGTAAAGCAGATCTTTTTGACGTCAGTAGAATATATCTGTGTACTATTAACAGTGTAAGATGAGGACCAAAGCGATCGCGCTGAACATAACAGGGCTTTTCTTCCATTAGGATGCCATCTCAGGGTACGACAGACCTCCAGAGATGTTTTTTACTATGTATACCTTCCTCCATTGAAACACGTTGCATCCTGTTCTCAGAGCTCAGTCGCCTAATGATATACCGATATCGAATTTTAGTAACTGTCTGTTCTGAGAACAAGAGAAATGTAAACATAAGTAGACCTAACCTGCAATCTGTGGACAGTATTTCGTGTTACTGAACGGTAACTTGTGCTGACAGGTCTAGGCATAGTCAACACGCACAGAACTATAAACAAATTTAGGTTTGAAGAAAGCAGTCTTCTGGGATGTAGCGCCGTGTAGATGTGGTGTTAGCCGACGTTTCGGAGGAAGTTTCGCCTCAATCTTTAATAATTTTAGTTGAATAGCCAAGTGCTTCTTAACGTGAGCCGGTGTGGGCGATGTGGGCGATGTGGGCGATGTTGGCGAATGTGAGGTTGAGGTGTAAGCATTGATTGTTGTAGTTGCATTTTCAGTTGCTGGAAATGATTTTTTAAAACAGAAAATGAATATGGTTCGATTTTGGAACGAAAGTTAATTTGGTTTCATGCCTGTAATGATGCAGAGCTTCCGTGGAAGTGAAGATACGGTGAACCGTCTCACTACTTCAGATGCAATTTATTCAGAACTACAGCGAATATTTATGAAAAGTAAAGGGAATTAAGACCGCACCAAATTACTGAAACTAGCGGTCTGTTATGTGACTGTTATTAGCCCTGTTTCTCAGAAGAGCCTGTCTATTCAAATTATGGATGACGATGACCCTTCTATGTTGTACACCCCTGTTATCAGTGAAGTCGATTTCCAAGCAATCAAAGAGCAACGGGGACTTCTTGTTGAGTATGATAAATTTCCTCAGTAGTTGATAAAGTTACTTCACTTTTATAACAGTGATGGGAGCAACTACCATCTCATTGTTGAAGAAGCAGTTGGAGAAACATTTGGGTCGCCCCAACTGTGATGAGGATCATTGAAACAGACCAATTCAAACAGCTGTGTCACCTCTGTCTCAGAATAAGCATAGGGACTGATGCTGAAGTTAAGAAGCACTTGTCTATTCAACTAAAATTGTTAAAGATGGAGGCGATACGTTCTCCGAAACATCGGTTAACACCACATCTCCATGGCGCTACATCTCAGAAAACTACCTTCTTCATAGTCACTGCCGTGAAAACCTCAAATCTTACAAATTTAGGTTTGTTTCAAGTTTCATTGCAATGTAAGAACTCTGTGATTTGCAGATGTAATTTTCCGGGACTGGAATTTGTGGCATCGTGTCAATTACTCTCAATGTCTCTACAGTTTATAATAGACTCAAAAAGCTCAGGGACAGTCACAAAAGCATAACGCCTGAAAGGCTTATATTCCTTTGCAACACTAACATACAATGAATGCACAATGGACAGATCATACGAACTACTCCCTTTATTGCCATTGAATTAGAAATCCTTAGTAAATGTTGTGGATACCATTTAATATTACTGCATTCAGATCGGCTATAATCCATATTTTACGTGAAGCTGAAATGAAGTTTATCAGATTTGTCGAAAACGGTTAATTGTACAGAAGATTTGTACATAGCAAGGAATGTAGAACCCGTTCATTTTGTTATATTTTAGCGTCCTGTTGCACTGATTTATGTCCATGATTTATTCTAGCCGTCTTACAGTGCATACACTCATCCACTTCACTCTTCACTCCCGCACTACATGTTTCGGCACAAAGGTGCCATCTTCAGGTGCTTTTCGATTTACGTTAAACTACTTCACTGCATGCCTTGCCGTCTTCATACTAAAATAACTAAAATATATGTTCATCATATATATTGATAAATATTAAAAATATTAAAACTGTTCAGGATTTTTTATCCCTACGTCGCATCTCAATACGCGAGTCACACCTATCCTCTTCTATCGGAGCACTCTTCCTACTTTCATGTGTGTATTGTGCTTTGTGTTGTGTCTTGCTCCTGTGACTGCGTGTGTTATACTGCTGGGCCTGCTGGGTATGTGTGTGTGTTCATTTTACTGACACTTTTGAAACGTAATGTTATCCTATTATGACTTTGTACAGGGCATAATTTTCAGTGCTATTATTTTTGCTATAGTTAAGTTCATCTACCCACCTAATCACCTGCCTACCTATGGCTCTACAGCACTTTGGACCGTGGCCTCTTTTTTCAGTTTCTCAGCCCTATGTATAATCGGTAGGACTCCAACAAAGGGCCGTAGAATGACTGATTATCGAACACTTTCGGCATTCTTTACCGATGCCCTCACATTCGACTTCAGCCCTAAGGTGCAATGCATAGGCAAATGTGCCACTTCTGTCAAGTTTACTGGTGCGCATCAATTCTTTGGCGGTAGGCGTGCAAGCGGGAAAAACAAAAGCACTGCATTTGAGTATAAGTGACCAGTGTATGTGAAAGATATATGTAGTTCTTAACATGGAAAGTACGTAGGCGAGTCAAATGAAAATCTTAAATATTTTTTGAGTATTATTTATTGTGCACAAGTGGTACAAAGCTGTATCACTTTTCAAAATAATCTCCCCCACGCTCAATGCAAGTCCTCCAGCGCTTACAAAATGCATGAATTCCTTTAGAAAAAAATTCTTTTTGTAGTCGGCGCAACCACTCATGCACCGCGTGGCGTACCTCTAATGTTTAAACTTGCTGCAATTTCATCCAGTGTCACTCGGCGGTTTTCCCTCACTATGGCTTCAACTGCTGCAGTGTTCTCTGGAGTCACAACTCGATGTTCCTGACCCAGACGAGGAGCATCTTCCACTGAAGTCACACCATTTGCAAACTTCCTACTCCATTCGTACACTTGCTGATGTGATAAACATGCATCACCATACTGAAACTTCATTCTTCGATAAATTTCAATAGGTTTCACACCTTCACTACACAAAAACCGAATAACAGAACGCTGTTCTTCCCTGGTGCAAATCTCAATTGGGGCAGCCATCTTATACTGGTGCTGTGACGGTGTTCGTGCATCTGCACTATTCTGCAACTTACAGGCCATTCTGCACGCTGTTTGTAGCACGCTTACCAACTTACAGGATAATGGCGTGAAATTTCGATTTTTTATTACAAATTTAAGGTTTTCATTTGACTCACCCTCGTAATAGTTGTACATCGGCTTCTTTTAATATTTTGAGGCTTTTTCCCATCACAAACTGATAATTTTTTTCAGGACTCGGAATCCAAGAAGTGTGAGAAGAAGGAAGTATCGGGGCCCCCCTTGCAGACTGCCAGCATGAGTGTACGTGCCCTTATAGAAGAGAAAATTATTCAGAAGCGCATCACCAACCCTCAGCTACAGACAACCCTTAGCCAGCAGCAGCAGCAACAACAACAACAGCAACAACAACAACAACAACAACAACAACAACAACAACAACAACAGCAGCAGCAGCAGTCATCACAGCAGCAACAGACACACCTAACTTATACAAGTGAGTGTTCTTGATGTTCTGCCTTCCCTGACCAGTGGTCCTTGAGCTTCTTGCGAACCAGTCCATAGTTAAATTTATGTGTGCCTACAAATTCTAGTTAGAGCCATAATAGGGGACCTGTGTATGTTTTATTGGCTAGAAATATTGCTGTGTTTATGACTATCGATATTGTCCCCCCCCCCATTTTCATTTACTTCTGGTGAATACACAGATCCTATTGGATACTGGTATAATATTTTACAGAAGTTTCATCATTAAGTAAGTTATAGTTACGTTTCTCTTCCTTAGGCCTAAGTACATAACTCACAGTATGATGATTTTTGACAGCATCATTTCTTCATACGAGTTCGTACTACACCGCACCACAAATTGATAGAGAAACGGCATTGAAAATTTGTTTCCACTGTAACATTTTCGTGAGCCCATCGATGCGAGTCACGTATATTGTTGATTCCGTTACGGGTGAAAGTAGTTTCATCAGTGAATGGTATTAATGGAAGCAATTGGCGATTAGTATGTAATCGGTGACAAAATTCTTGATGCATGGCACTGTCCCTTGGTTGTAGATTTTACACACGCTTTGAGTGAAAAGGGTACGAGCCGTCATCATGCAATGTTCGCTGTACACGTGTTCGTGATACACCGAGACGTGTAGAAAGTCTTCGCATGCTAGTAGTAGAGCTACGCTATACTATTTCAAGAATGTTCTCCTCCACATGTTGACGTGCTCGTTCAGATGAAATACTGAACACTGGGAAGCGTACCACGTTCACGCAATTGAACACCTTGGAAAACACCCTACGATCTGGTTTTCTGCGCATAGAAAACCGTCGACGGTATTTTTCAGCAGCAGCAGTGGCACTAACATTGCAGAAGCCGTGAATGTACAGCATATCAGCATATTTGGCATTTGTGAAGACGTGCGGCATTTTTCGCGAAACACTCCTACGGTTTCACTATCAACAGTCACAACGGTCACAACGGCCAACTGACGCTTCACACCGACTCACGTGCTTCAGACAGTGGCGCAGTACGGCGGGAGGGAAGGACAATCATCATCATCATCATCATCATTAGTAATCTGTCAGACGACAGGTCCACAGTCTCTTCCAAAACAATTCCTCCACTTAATGCGATCTAGAGCTTTCTCCTTCAAATGACAGTATCCTCTTCTGTCCCCAAGGTCATCCAGCATCTTCTTACGTCTTCTTCCTCGTCTTCTGGTCACTTCTATCCGCCCATCTATCTTTCCTTCGATAACTTCTTTTAGAAGGCAGTTTCTGCGTAAAACATGACCAATCCAATTAGCCTTCCGTTTTCTTATTTCGTGTAGGATATTCCTCTGCTCACTGACTCTAATTAACACTTCTTCATTTCTCACATAATCGGTCCAACTGATCTTCTCCATCCTTCTCCAACACCACATTTCGAAACTTTCCAGATGTTTCTGATCTACTGCCCTAAGTGTCCATGTTTCAGCCCCATACAAAGCTATGCTCCAAATGTAGCATTTCACTAGTTTCTTCCTCAAATTTAAGTCCAATTTGCTGGTAAAAAGATTCTTCTTCTTGCTAAATGCAGCTTTTGCCATGGCAATCCTAGATTTAATTTCACTAGTACACCTTGCATCATCTGTTAACAAGCTACCCAAATATTTAAAACATTTCACATTCTCCAGTTGTTTTTGGTCTATCTTTATTGTGACTGGGGTTGGTTGTCTCGAAATTTTCATTACTTTTGTTTTCTCCACATTCATTTCCATGCCATAGCACCTTCCAATTTCAATTAGTCTATCAATCATGCCCTGTAGCACAGTTTCTTCCTTAGCCATTAACACAAGGTCATCTGCATATTTCACAGTTTGAATAATTTGCCCTCCTAATTTGAAGTTTCCGAGCCCATCCAGAGCTTCCTTGGTAAGGCATTCGCTGTACAAGTTGAACAGAATTGGTGATAAACAGCATCCTTGTCGAACACCTCTTCCAATCTTCACACTTCTTGTCTCCCCTCTGTCCAGTCGTACTCTAACTTTCTGATACATGTACAATTTGCTAATCAATCTTCTTTCACACCAGTCGATACCTGTTTCCTTTAGGATCTGCATTAATTTGGTCCAGTGAAGGACAATATTGGGCACTAAATTCAAACAGCTGTACAGTGAAATAGCTCTATATCGGAAACCATTATGAATATGACTCACGCATATTTACATTTTTGTGCTTAGAATGACCGATACTATGACATCCCAGAACATTGACCTTTCCTCCTTGGACACTGTGTGATTTGTAAGTGTAAATGTTTCATGTAGGTTATTATAGGTAAAGTGCATTGTGACACATGAATACTTTGTTTGTATATGAATAAGATCTCAACAGGGCTGATGGTTATATTTGTCTTTGAAATGACAGATTCATTGCAATAGATGGATATTTGTCCAAAGGGACAGGAGAGAAGGATATGCCTCTAATGGCATATTTTACACATCTCCCAAAGACAGACCAGTTGATGGCTTAATTAACTGTGGTGTATCAGGTTTTTGCCACAGAAGTCATTAAGATAAATGGACTTCAGAATTCAGTTTTATCATAGTGATGTTCACCAAATTTCTCTCAACTAGGCTTTTGTTTGTCAGTGTTTCATTCTGGAGTTCATATTGTGATTTTCAGAATGCAAGCTTGAATTGAAAACTCATGAACTTGTTGCACAATATTTTTCTATTGTCTTTATTTCCCTTTTAATTTCTTGTTTCTTTCTGTTGTTGCTTTATTCTTCCTTTATTTCTCTATTCTCCTCCTCACTTTTCCTTGTTTATTTCCTTTTTCCTCTTTCTGTCTTTCTTCCTTTTCTTTTTCTTTCTTCTTTCTTAATGTATTTATTTATTTTCTTACTTCGTCCTGCCTTATGAATTTATGCTAGTCAGTCAGAAGAGTCTGCAACTCATTCACCTTATTCTGAGTAATTTACAAGTGCTAGTCTACATTAAAACCACACATTTCAAATACTTACACTAAAATAATTTTCTGGTGAAAATCCTGAGTTTATTTCCAAAATTCTCAATTATTTAACTGCACCCATCATTCATCCTTACTGACGACTATCATGTTTCATATTGGGAAAAGGTCTAAAACTAAAGGTTCATGGGTTGTATTCAGTTTGTTAGGTCTGTCAGTAACAAAAGTAAGAAGAGTGAATTAAGAAATATCTAGATAGTTGGAACTTAAAAGATGCATAGTGTGAGGATGTTGACAAGATTCATCTGGCTTAGAATAGTGCTCAGTGATGAGATGATATGAACATAGTATCTGAACAGCAGGGCTCCATAAAGGCATTGAATGTCTTGGCTGAATGACTGTGAGCTACTTAAGAATAACTCTGCTCCTTTTAGTGATTACTAATGCATTATAAAATGTAATAGTTATATCCAACTGCTGTCCATATTTATTAATACATGTAGATTGTCATTGTGTTAGGTGTATATGTGAGATTAGTATTACAACAGACAATAAAGAAGTTGAGTGTAAGGGTATGAACTGCATTCAATTGGCCTAGGATAGGATCCAGTAGTGGGGCTTTATTTACATAATAATGATTCACTAAAGTCATTCTACTTAAAACTGATGTATTCCTTTCAGCTTGAACCCCAAAATAGTCTCAGTTTAGTGCAGCTGTTTTATTACAAACATCTCTGCAATGCATCCAGTGGATCTGTTCCCATCTGGTCTGTGGCTTGTCAGTAGAAATCTAAATCTAGATTACTTTCCAATAATATTCTGAAAAAATGATTTTGTCGTTGTATGTATCTCATGAGAACTCTGAAATCTCAGTCAGTAATAAGGTGATTGGCCTCATTGAAGAGAATCAAATCTTGGTACCATCCTCTTCATCACCACTTCCAGAATGGTTCTCTCTGCAGGCCACACAGCCTTCTACCCCTAGGCAGAACTAAGCAGGTCACATTGTATCAGCTAAAACAGCCGACCTGGGAACACTTCATAAAGGAGCACATTGGCCATTCAGGACACATCCATAAATTTAAGAGCAAGGGCTTTGTGTTCCTTTTGTGGTTCAATATATTAACATGAAAGTCACAGTCACAATTTCATTTTCTTTTCATTCTGGAAACTGGTTAATAAGACGGTGATGCAGGTCTTTGAACTTGTCCTAGGGGCAAGGATGGCTAGTTCCAATTCTGCTCTTATTTAACCACACTGGTAGGCTCATACTTTGAGAGCAAAGTGACCAGTGCATGAAGCTTACTGTTCCTCAACAGCCAATACCATGAACTATCAGAATACAGACAGAAGCAATGAATAAAATAAATGGACAAGAAAGTTGATTTATATAATTATGGGATGTTAGTCTTCTCTACTGTGGAATTATTGGCTTCATCCTTCTCTGTCTGGCCAGCCACATATCAAAATCATGAATTCACACACACACACACACATACACACAAGGAAAGAGAAGTATGTCTTATAATGTTTGGAGGAGTGCCAAATGGTTTCCTATCTTATCCTTTAAGTGCGCAAAAAGACAAAGGGAAAAAAACTGCGGCTGTTACCAAGAAGATATGGTCACGTGCCTTATCACACCTTCCCCACCTGATAAATCAAAACTGGCCAATAAGCACCTACTCAAATGACCACATGCATTTCTCACTACATAAATCAATTACTGAACTTAATAGAATGCCCACTACAGTAAGATAAAAAATCTTACAAAATATTCCTATTCAGTATGCATATATATATTCAAGGTCTTCAGCTTCCATGAATGGTAGTGAAGATTTCGCCGTTAAAACATGTTCTGTGTAACCTGTAAGCTTGCTTGAACTCACATATTACTTGTCTTATATCTGCAATAATGCTCAGCCGCTTGAAGTAAGATCTGTATGTGCTGCAAGCAGCATTGCCAGGTTGGAGTAAAATGTTTATAAATGGGATTTTGTTACTTGCCTGGGAAAATTAAAAAAAATGTATTTCAAAATAATTTGCCAGTATTATGGTATTGTGATGAGTGAAATGTGAAGATATGGCACAGGATCATGGCCAATATTAATGTCCCTGAATTTTCCTGCCAAGGGTAAATTACCACATAAAGCAGACATGTTATGCCCATTGATGGCACTTGAACAAACTTACTGGTGTTTTTCTGTTGATGAGTAGCCCATCAGAAAATTAATGGGAGGAGTGTTAAGTTTTGGCAAATTGTAAGCTTTGATTAATTTGGGGGGTAAGGGTTAATTATGCTTACTGATGGAATGCAATGTGTGTCTTTGAAGGCAGGGACTGATGTGTTGTCACTGTGCGTGCATCGTTGAAGATTGATCTAAAAATTTTATTTTTTATATATTGTACCAACAGTGGAACGGTCAGGTCGAAACTGGCATTGAAATTTTACTAGTATACAGGACCCATCAAGAAATGATTGTACATAAAATTCCAGCTGCTGATACGCTGTACAAGGACGCGAAAAAAACATTACTCAAAGTTCGAATTCACAGTTGAAATTTGCGCGTCACGGCAGCGCGCCTAGTGGTGTCGTAAAACACTGCATTTATTTTCTGGTATGGGGTTTGTGACGTCCTTGGCGGGACATTGCCGTTGTCGCGACGCATTTAAATATCTGTGGCGTGCAGTGTTCTCAGTGTTAAAAGCGCAAGTTTCTTCAGTATATATGTAATATTACAGAATAATCAATAATGGGATTATTATAGGACTATGACAGCACTCTTGAAAGTTCTAGAGACGTTATGTAACTTGATATAACAGTTGAATTTGCAACGAGATTTCCTTTATTATATATATATACGACATCACAAAAATAAAATTGAGATGATAAATATACATTTATTTTGCATTAAAACAACATTAAGAAAGTGCATATTGCATGCGCGCACATATATTCGTAGCACAAGTAGATCTGTACAACCTCGTCCACCTTGCACTTTCCTATTAGCTACTAGGAGCGATGCCGTGACGCGCGAATTTCAATTACTCATTCGAAGGCGGAATATTTTCGAACCCTTGTACACCGTATCAGCAGCAGAAATTTTGTGTACGGTCTTTTCTAGATGGACTCCATGCACGAGAAACATTTCAGGTAAGGTTTAGATCTGACCAACTGGACCATTCTCTTGTAAGTTTTAGGAGTTTGTCAGTTTTCAGTGTTTAATGGGCAGAAATATCTAACTGGAATTATATTTATTATAATAGACTTTATTCTTATTTTTGCTGCATGGCGCAGGACTAAGTTGCTGAGTTGGTCAAGAAATTCTCTGTGGAAACTACACGTTTGTCATGTCTACAAACACCCACAATTGGATCCTAACCTTAGCCAGTATTATCCATTTACACACCTCTACACCCAGTTTCTGAAAGATCTATTCTAATAGTATCCTTTTATGTGCCTGTAAAACTCCCAAATTGGTCTTTTCCCTTGAGTTTTTCTGACCATATGACCTCCATATTTCATCTTTCTTGGATTCATCACCCTAAAAATACTATGTGAAAAGTATAAATTATGAAGGTTTTCCGTATATAATTTTCTTCAGTCTACAACTCTTTAGTAAGTCCACCACAACACTACAATTGTATATAATAACACAACAGGATGCATGAAATGAAAATTCTCCAGTCTGTTAACTTCATCTCTCCTGGGTCCCAGTGTCTTCATTGATACTTTGTTAAATGCTCTCAATTTATGTTCTTCGTACACCAAGAGACCGTTAACAATCATAATCAGTGAATAATAGAACCAAAGTCTAGAGAATTCATTCTGTATCTACAAGAAAAGTAGCAAAATGACAACTTCAAGACAGAGATAAGATGGACTCATAAATATGCAGAATAAACTAAAGGTTAAAAAATTACTAATGCAAGAAAAATCTGTTTGGTTGTTCCTGAGGAAAGTCTTAGTATCTGATTCCTTGCCTTGACTTGAGATATTTTTCTTGTCCAGGACTCCATGTCAGTCATCTCATTTGTCAAGAATATGAAATTGCAACTCATTTTTCATGAATATGAAATTGTGACCCTATTTGTATTATTGAGTCATGTCCTTAGATCAAGATTTCATTTTTGTATTTTCTTTTTTCGCATTGCATAATTTGCCATTTACATCTCATCATCTCAGAGATGAAAGATGGTATCTTTGGCCATGTATGTCTACTTTATATTCAAGACAGCTGAACATAATCCCAACCAAGGTCATAATTTCCCTCTTCTCCTCAAAATGAATAGCAGCTTCGAACACAGAATGACCACTCCTGATCCAATATTCAGTGCTCAGGATCATTCATAACCATCTTGGTGTTATTCTGTCCATATGTCTGATACCAATATATATGCATACTTGTTTTTTTCTAAGACACCAGTGATTTAAAACAAAGGATTTACCTACCCCTTCACTAACATGTGTAGATAAATATATTCACTGTTGAATAGTTTTGGACTTCCCCAGACTGCTAAAATAAACAGGTTCGTCCTTCTATCGGAAGTACTGGGACAGACACATATGCATGATACCATATTTCTCTGCAGTATGAGCTACTGAAAGCACTGGTAAATAAATCATAAGTTTGACTGCATTTCTGAAGTACAGAATGTAACAGATATGAGAAATGTCAGTTCTGTCTCAGTATGGCTTTGTTCACCTATGATCATGCTTTTAATATGAAATAACCTTAAATAAGAGAAATTTTTTGAACAACTAGAGGAAAGAATATGTATAAACCAATACTGCTTGATATTTTCGTCTATTCTAAATCTGCAATTCCATTAAATATTGGAAGGTATATTTACAAGTTTCATGCCACTCAGAATCTTGAATGGAAATTTTAGGTTCCGACACAACCAGTGGTTCCCGTGTGGGGGGTGCACCTCCACAGTACCCCAGCACACCTCCAACACCAGGGAGTAAGGAGCCTGATATGAACATCAAGCTTTCATCCTTTGTGGTGCCAGCTCCTCCTGTGCAATCACAGACAGTTCAGCAACAACAGCAACAGCAGCAGTCGGCAGGTGAGAAGATGCGCCGACATTCGGACTCTGAACACTTTGTCTCTCCACGGGCTCCAGCTGACGTTCAGCAGGAAGCGGTGGCTTTGGCTGAGCTGCTCCTCAAACGTGGTGGCAAGGTGTGTATATCTGCATCTGTTTGGGAATGGCTGAATGGAGTGTTTTGAAAGCATGAAGTTCATGTCTTCTTCACAGTTGTCCATTTGCTCTCTAATCTTACAGATGCCAAGTGTAAAGAATTTGACCTTTACAAACATTGCTATGTCTGAATGTGATATCTGTTGACATTTTGTCTGAACTACATAGTCAAGAACTGTTTAGAGTTGTTTCCCTTCATCTTAATCCCTTCAGCAAGGTTTTTATTTATATTTATTAATTATGCATGAAAGAAGACCATTTCTGACAACCTAAAAAGGCACCTTGGTGCAGTAGAATTGTAGGGTTAAAGTACTGTAAACTTTTGTTGTGGTATTTGACACTACTGAAAACAGCCAATGCAGTGACTTAGGTTTTCTCATCAGAATGTTACAGTATCTTGCATCATGACCATTCTCATGAAACTGGATAGTGTCCAAATCTGGTATGAATGAAAGCATTAGACTCAGAAAGTGTACTTCGGAAATGACCAAGGCCAGGAAAACAAAACCAGCGTAAATAAGTGGTTCAAAATACATTGCATAAATATTCTTATATCTGTTGCACATACTTGAGTAAAAACTCATACACGTCATACATTTATGTTGTGGGATATGTGGCCTCATATGGGATGATACTGCCTATTGGTAGGTGGAAATTCATAAAAGTAATTAGAACCAGTTTTTTGGCAATTGGAATTTTGAATCCTCATGTAAATGCCCTTCATTTTAAAATTAAAAAATCAACAGGACTATGTGCCTAAGATGTAGGTATAAATTTAAAATAGAGAATTTACTGATTCATTCACATGTGGTGGAGTACAGTTAGATTGAATCCCAAAATTGTATTCCTTT
This sequence comes from Cryptotermes secundus, assembly GCF_002891405.2. Lineage (NCBI taxonomy): Eukaryota > Metazoa > Arthropoda > Insecta > Blattodea > Kalotermitidae > Cryptotermes > Cryptotermes secundus. The sequence goes on from NW_019725416.1 coordinate 4,508,779, forward strand.
GGAATTGAGGTACTAAAAATGTATTCATTGATTAAAATCTCATGTAAATACATTCTGTTATGTACTGTGCAACTGAGAAAGCAAACATGATAAATTTTAGAGTAAATACTATATTGTTATTCAGACAGATGTGTATGATGTGGGTAACATTCAGTCTAAACCATCAGACTACTTTAGAGACTATAATATTTGTAAAATAAATATCTGTGATCAGTGATGCAAGTGTAACGATATGAAAATGTGAAGTAAAAGTAATGCAGCATTATAATTCCAACAAGAATATTATGATAAATACAAAATGCAGCATTAATAGACAGGTTGCTGTTACATTCTACTAAGTAATGTATTAACTATATGGATTTCATAGTAAAATTAATGTTATGAGAAGAAAATCAAATCTCACAATTTTATAACAACCCTTCCCAGAAGAGGGATGAAATTTATGCTAAGGTTAAACAGATATATTTAATAGCACAGTGACCATAATGTCCAGCAGTAATATTTACATTGTGATTACTGGTTTTTGTCCTAGTAATTGTTTTGTCACCTGTAACATTTTCACTCTTATTTTATAAATTCCTTCTTAAATTTCCCTTTCTCTGGTTGTTAAGAATTGATCAGGTTATTCAAACATTTAACTTTTTCAAATAATCAGCCAGCTTTTTTAAATTTATAATTAACATAATTGCAAACATCCATAGAATTACCATCTACAATACCCAGAAGTCCCAGAATTTCTAAGATGCAGCCAGTTTTATGTGAGATGTTCCAGAACTAGTTGTCCTGGCTAAAGTATGCATAGTTATTTTCATCCTTCAGTTAAAATAGGACCCACTTAAAGTATACCATTACTGTCTTCTTCACCATTCAGTCCTGTGTTAGTATTCATAATGATTCTTAAATCTGTATGACATTACTTGACTTAAACAGTCAACAGCATGTCTTTCACTTTTTTGTTTGTTTAGCAGTGCATTCAGTGGTTCAGATTATACACTGGAAAGTCAAATAATAGGACAGTTAGTGAATAATGAATTTAAAAAGATATGGAAGGAAGCACTTATGCCTTATTTTAGGGTACTGTCCTAACATTTGTCTGGAGAGACTGAAAAACACAATGAAGACCTTAGGATATCCAGTCTCTGTGCCAAGATTTGAGTGTGGAACTTCCCGTAAATAATATAGGCATGCTAATCGCTTGACCACAGTGTTCAGTAGTGTCTTTTGAAAACCCAGTCAGTGATAACAATAGCCCTTGGTTTCTAACCCATACTCACTGTTACTGATCTGTCATCAAGAATGGCCAGAGTATTCTCATAGGAGAAAGACAAACATCAGACTTTAGTGAAAGTAGGTAATGCATATTTCTGTCTAATATACAGCCCTTGCAGGCTCCCATGCTCTTCATTTTTGCTGTATGACTGAATTGTTGTGTGGTCGTTACTGTGATGTATTTCAGTGCAGATGCTGGTGAGGTTCCCAATATTGCCATTAAATTTTGCAAGAAACAAATCATTGCATCTGTCAATGTGATGCGTGTTGTCTGTGTTGTCACCCTCTAATAAATATTTTATGAATCAACTGTTTTAATGAAGCTCAGTTAGGTCATAAAAGAACACTGCAATTCCATACTTTCAATGATTCCAAAGTGGCAGACACATGAAAGGGAAATTTGTGCTATAATAAATCCTTTGAAAGTATAAAATGTTGTTATGATAGTTTGTGTGCAATGGAGAATAGATACACGACAACGAAACAGGTTACTTTTTTATTTGAATACGATGAACTTATGATGCTGTTAGCCACACAAAGAATGGCTATGTTTACAAATCTTTTATAACTTTATCCACCTGATTTAAAAATACCAGCATAGTAATAATAATCTTAGAGGTTATGTTTTCATAATATACATGTACCTTCTTTACCAGATCAGATATGATCTGTTTTACATTGTTCATTTTTCTTCTATTGTCAGCATTATTCTTAGAAATAATGCATGTAGGATGACAGGATCCTATCCCATCATTCATTCATTCATTCATTCACATTCCATGGATCCTTACACGGCTGGACGACCAGTGAAGATAGAAATAATCAGTGACAACAAGACAGGTCACATCAGTTACATAAATAGAAATTAATTATACTTAATCCATCACAATTACACATTTTATTCAAGACAAATCACTATGAGTAAATCATTAAACAGTTATCAAATATATATGTAAAAGCATGCAACATGCTAATGTCGAAGAAGACTACAATAATCAAACATAAAAATATACTACTAGCTGTCCAGTGTATAATAGACCAAGACCATAATTAATATTGAAGTTATATTATTCTTCCAATGAATAAAATGAATTTAAAAGTAGAAACATTTTTCAACCAAATCTAAATTATTTTGTGTTATGAACTAAGTTCTTTGTGCTAGAAGGAATATTACTGAAAACCTTGATTCCAAAGTAATGTGTTCATTTTTTAAATACTGTTAAATTGCATATTGGATAATGGTAATTGTTACTGTGTCTTGTATTAATGATATGAATCTCAGAGTTAGATTAAAATTGTTCTCAATTTTTAATCATAAATAACAAGCGAGAAAATGTGTACTGTGCTCAGAGAAGCAAAATTTTCAGTTCCTTAAACAATTCCCTGCAAGAGTCCCTACTTCCAGAATTAGTAATAATTCTAATTACCTTTTTCTCTAGCCTAAAAGTATGAATATTATAGAGTGAATTGCCCCAGAAAATTATGCTGTAAGTTATAGTAGAATGAAAATATGATAAATAAATTATTCTTACTGTTTCCTGTAACATATAAGGTCTAACAACCCTGACTGCATAACAGGCTGAACCTAATTTAGATATAAGCCAGTTGACATGACCTTTCCATGACAACGTATTGTCAATAATTAATCCAAGAAATCTGGCATTAGTAGATTTAGCAATCTGATTGTTACCATACTCAGTATACATATCCATTGCATAGCTATTCTTGGTCAAAAATTGTATAAAATGAGATTTATCGAAGTTAATGTCACTAAATTAGCTTTAAACCAATCATTTATATTTTTCAGTATTTGAATAATGTTGTTATCATAATCAAAAGGGCTGGAATTCATGATAATTAAGCTGTTGTCATCTGCAAAAAGAACAGGATTGGAATTACTAATTATGATGTGTGGCAAGTCATTTATGTGTAAAAGAAACAATAAAGGTCCCAGAATTTAATGCCTTGGGACACCATTATTAACTTTGCCCCATTGGGGATGAATATGCCAATTATTAATTACAACTCTCTGGTATCACAGATAGCCTGTAACCTGCTCCTTTGAAATCTCTTATGTTTGAGTTTATAATAATAGTAAACAGTAAAGTAAAATGTAAAGCTATCCCTGTACCAGGCCATGAAGGCCCATAGGGTTGTGAGACGTTGAGGGTCCCACATTATCTAGAGAGTCGGCTCAAAAATGGCAGTAAGGTTGTCAGCCTTACACGCCGGCTGCACTTTACTCCCCAGGATGATTATTTAATTAATTCCTGGTACTCATCTGGTTGAGTGGCTATGCCACAATCCAGAAGGTCACGGGCCAACGCCCCGACAAGGTCACTGGATTTCTTTCGCCCGATCCAATCCCTCCAGCCGTGCTAGGGTCCCAGGGTTGACCCAGCCCCTAACAGAAATGAGCACCAGGAATTAATTAAATAATTTTCCTGGGGAGTAAAGCACAGCCGGCACGTAAGGCTGACAACGTTACCACCATATTTGAGCCGATTGTCTAAATAATGTGGGACCCTCAACGTGTCACAACCCTATGGGCCTTTATGGCCTGTTACAGGGATAGCTTTACTTTCTTTTACTTTTACTCATTTCTAATAGTTGTTGAACTAATGTGATACATGTACATATCAACCCACATATAGTTTTTCTTCAAATTAAATTTCATACCATTTAATAAACTGTGTAAAAGCTGTTATATATAAAGCATCTTGGTACTTACTATGTGTGTGTATGCTAGCTTGCTTGCTGACTCACTAATTCCTTATTATTATCAATAACTTATGTGTGCTTAGTTAATAAATGTTGATTTTTGTTGAGTGTACAGTTATTTTTATTTACTTGTTTGTCTGTTCTGTTAATTTGCAGCTAAGAAGTAGAATATGAAATGAATGGGAAATATTATGCTCTCATTACAATGTAGATATTAAATTTGCCAAAATGTATCCATCATCATAATAGCTTGTGGTTAATAATTAATACATAAATTGCATTATTGATAACTTCCCATAAAGTTGCATGTTCTCTTTAACAGGCGCAGCGACTTAGGCAGAATAGATAAAAGTTATAAAGATATTAGGAGTGGGGATAGCACAATCAGTATATTGACTGGCTACGTGCTGGACGACCAAGAGCTCAGAGTTCGAGTCCTGGTAGGGTCAAGAATTTTCACTTCTCCATATCGTCCACACCAACTCTGAGGTCCATCCAACCTCCTATACAATGGGTTCCAGGGGTTCTTTCCCAGGAGTAAAACGGCCAGGGCATGAACCTGACCACTCATCTCCAACTATTTCCGAGGTCAAGAAAATGTGGATCTATACATCCACTCCCCCCATATGTCTTCATGGTGTAGTGCTTAATTAGTTAAGCCCAGGGAGATCTTTAACCATTTATTAAGATATTATGTTACTGAGGTCACTTTCACTTGGCCCAGAAAATTGCTTATATCAGATAAGTAGTACCAGAAGAACTAATTTCTATCCACTCCATGTTGGAGNGGGGGTTCTTTCCCAGGAGTAAAACGGCCAGGGCTTAAGATTTCAATCTTCTGGATTTTTGAGTCAGGGGATGTGACACCATGTAGTTTGACACATAGGGACTAGGCATTGTTCTTCTGAAACACTGGTACCTGTCTCTAAACTACATGGCCTTACACTCCAAAGGATCATAATCTTAATACTCACCACACAATGAGAGCCTCAGATCTCATATTTTTTCTCAACTATTTCCATATACAGATACTGTGAAAATTAGTAAAATGGGAAAATATTTCACACATGTTCTAAATTTTAGGATATATAGTCAGAGGTGCAGTGTTGTATTTTATGAAGGAGGAAAATGTTGGGAGAGAACCTCCTCTCTCCATTTCCACATCCCTGAAACTGGATTGGTATTATCAAATAAGAATTTAAATATTTCCCATTCATTACATAAGAGATCAGTACAAGTGTTCGCATTTGCATTTATTCTGACAGCCACTGATACCACCTTAAGCTTACATGAAAGCATTTATTTTTCCAGCTCTTAGGGGAAACAATCACATAAATGGTGCATTGCATGACTGTATTTTGCTTTTATTTTGTTCCTAGTTTTGTATTGTTTGTTATTGGCTACAGTTAAATATGTACAATTTTTATGAAAGACCATCTTCACAGGACAATCTGCCGTTATGGTTGCCACCTCTCATGCAATCTCAACCCCAGTGGCGTGCGCTGGTCAGCAGGTCAGGGGATTCTATTTGGAGACCAAGAAGCAACAGAGGACATGATGAGGTCAGGGACAGGGCCCCAACCAAATATTGTAGGGTGAAGGGCACTAATACTCTCTCAACAGTTGGTCCAATAAAAGACTCCCTTGCCATATTTCGCTATATAGAATGAAACGAACCCCAGCTGTAAATTCTTTGTGAAATAAGAACGTTGTGATTTTAATTCAGATTAGATGTTATTTTTAACATATACGTCTTTATTATAGGTATAACTTTTACTTTTCTTAATATTCTTATCTGTTATAGCCAGTTTTTATTTTATCACCTTCATATAAGCAGTATTTTAATATTTTGTATGCATTAAATTAGTAATATTGCATAAAATGGAGGACTTTCCTATGAAAATAATATGATTAAATCAGAGGTGTATCTACTAGGAGGAGTTTCAGTGAAACCGAGAGTTTGCACCATCAGACAGTTCTTTCCAGATCATATTCCTTCGTAGACCATGAACAAAAGTATGTGTTCCTATGTTCTGCCTGTATTTGTGCTCCTTCCTTTCTCATGTGTTTAGTTTCTCTAATCACTACCTTCCTCATTTAAGTTATTTATCTTGTTGAACCTATAATAGTTATATTTAACCCTATCATCTCCATATTTGTCAGGTACTAACACACCCTCCAGACCAAAATCCTTTTTCACTGTTTTATGTTTTACTGCTTGTCTTTTTATTATCCAAAATTTACCTGTAAAGAAGGTTCAGTACCTCTTCAAGTTACTGTCTTGGAACATGTGCAGAAAGTTAGTGTCCAAGGAGCACTTATGAGTGACATGAGTATATCCAGTGTTTGCGTGAAAAAAAGAAAGGGTAAATTAACTGAAAATGTGTGTATCTGGTTTTGGGCCAGCAGATATTCTAGATGGATATGAGTATATTCAGGGATTATCATGAAATTTTTAAAATATATATTCTGAAATATAAACTCCAACAGTTTTTCTTTGGAGGCAGACTGATATATTTTGTACTCCTTTTCTGCTGGAACGTGTAATGAATACAAATACATCAAAGTGCTACACTCTGGCTGTTGCATTGAAATGAAATTAGAGCTGTCAGATATAAATTAGTAAAATAAAAATAAAGTTAAGTTCCTAATGTGGACAGGACTTTTCTCTTTGCGACCACAGCCAGTTGTCCACCATTCGTGTGGGGGAGGTCTTTCCTTGGGGAGCCAGAAACTCACTGAGGTCTAGAATGTATCTTCTACCTTCATATCTCATATATGCTTATATATTATGGTATTCAGTCCTAAGGGAACTTTACATACATACTTGAATGAATGTCAAAGGGGTGGGCCTTCTTGGCCCTTACACCATGACCACAGTGATCTATTGTGCCTCCTACATACATACTTACTTGCAGTACTGTAGGAACTTTGGCCTTCTTTACAAGACGTGCCCTTTTGCTTTGTTACTTGCCTTTTGCCTCCATCTCTTCATGTTTACTCTTTAAATCTTCTAGCCATCCTAATTTGGACTTCCTGCTTTTCTTTTACTTTATGTCTTACTTTCAAAAATGTTCATAGCCAACATTCTCTGATTCATTCCAATCACATGCCCCAACAGAACCGTCCTTCTCTTTCTGATACTCATCCACTAACTAAGCAGGAGTTTCATAGAGTTCTGGCAGGTAAGGGAAACTTTACTTTTACTTATTGAAGCTGGGAAACAAAAGCTTATTACTTTCCACTATGAATTCTTATTTTGGGGGATTATATGAATGACCAAGTTATACCTGTCCAATTCTCAGCAATAAAAGATCATAAGCTACAAACAGATGTTTCAGTTACTTTATCATAGTACTTTAGCAAAAATGTAGTATGAGACTGAGTATATCTCTGATATGTACAAAAAGGAGATACATATGTTGAGTATGTCTAGTTTAAAACAGAAACTTAATAGTCTTTCAAAATGTATATTTCTTTTCAGTGTACGTGTTATATCTATTGATAACAGATAAATGAAAAGAAGAAAATATTTTGAATTATGTTATATAAATTTTACCTTTCTGGGATCATACTTATGTAATAATATCATGGTATAGTATGCACGGAACTTACAGTAATTATAAAATGATTTAAATGAAATGCTAAGGAAATGTTTCTCTAAATCTGCAGGCTTCATGCAGACAGAGAGGTGGCAACTTCAGTCTCCAGTTCAATAGGATTATCTTTCGTTTTCATTTCCTTCAGGGTGAACTAAGAACTTCCTCCATCGTCTCTGGCTTGATTTATTATTTATATATACACCAGATTGCAACCAGTACTTGGAATGACTGGAACAAGATTTGTAGTGTTCCATTTCATAGTAGGAACAGTGCTAGTTCATAACAGAAATTTTATCACATGTATGTATTGTATATGCTTTCCTGTTTTCGGTGTATGTTTGTTATTGTGTGCTTTGCACCAGAGCTTCGCTTCCTGCGTATGTATGTTCATGCTTAATTCAGAGATGTCACCCACATTTTGTCATTATTTTATCTTCTGTTACTATAGTTCTAAGTCCTGCTCTTATATTTTATTCTGATCTTCATTATTGATGTTTAGGCTTTTAAAAGCTTGGTCAAAACGCTATCTTCTTTTGAGCTTATAGTGCATGTATGTAGGTCCTAATGATTTAGCTTAAGAGAGTGCCCTAGACCTTTGCATTCTAAGGACGTCTGTAGATAAGGACAAAACAGGAAGCTTTCCCTTTGCACTTTGATGTATCTTTAAATGAACATAAACCCTGTTTGTACAGCCATTAAAAATTGTTCTATATGACAGTAATTAGGGAATGTCTACAAGAAAAGGAGCCCATAGCTGACAATATGTTAACAAGAATCATCCATTATTTTTTTATCCGTTGCTCTACAACCCCTTGTAAGACCTAGTCCTCTTTTTCAGTTTCTTACAGTTGGTAGGACTCCTTGGATGGGGGATCAGCCCGTTGCAAGGCAGAACAACACAGACACAAAATACGAGTAAATGTATACAGACATCCATGCCTTGAGTGGGATTTAAGCCTGTAATCCAAGTCTCTGAGTAAGCGAAGACAGTTCATGCCTTAGACCACACAACCACTGTGATCAGTGAATCATTCATAAGTTTTGACAAATTTAACATTAAATAAAAAAAATTATAAGATCTTTCTTCACAACTAAATTTTGAAGAAAGTTAATAATGTTAATGGAAATGGAGTTTTCCCTGTTTCACTTGCATTTTCTTGATCAAATTATGATGTTTGACTTTCAGATGTTACTGAATTGTAAGACTTTATGAAATGCACGTTTTATTACATCAACAAGAGTTCTTTCACTCTGGAATAGTGAGTGGTATTTTTGGTGCAATTACGTGAAATAAAAAAGGCCTAGAAGATCATTAAAACACTTCCAGAATGCTTACTCGGATGTTACAAGTAGAATTAAATTAAAACACTATTGCCACGTGCTTTCAGTGGTGTCACTGTTGCAGCATCTGTCAAGGAGGTCGCTTATTCATATGCTTACAGAAATATGTGATCATTAAGTTTCAAAATTCAATTATGTATTCTGGATTTGTATCAATTTTTTGACAAGTCTCCCATAGGATGTCAAACAAAAGGTTAAAGGTAAAGCTATCCCTGTAACATGCAGTGAAGGCCCATAAGGTTGTGAGACGTCAAGGTTCTCACATTTTCTAGACAGCTGGTTCATAGATGGTGGTGAGGTTGTCAGCCTTACGCGCTGACCACCTTTTATCCCCCAGGAAGATTCCTGGAACTCATTTCTGTTAGAGGCTGATTGGACCCCAGGGCCATAATGAGGCTGCAAAAATGAGGTGAAATGAAAAATCCAATGACCTCATCAGGATTCGAACCCGCGACCTTCTGGCTTGCAACATAGTGCCTTGACCAACTACACTACTGCAACAACCCACCCCCTCACAAGGTCAAGTACCTCTGCAATGTTCACTTCTGAAGTACAAATCACACTCTTTAATCCTGAAGCCTGAAATTTTGTGCGTTGGTTACAAAGACTGACTAGGAAATAATCACTGTTTATTCTGTGAACAAAACACGTGAATAAAATCTGTTAGCAGATTTAATAGTGTCTTAATATTAAAACTGGTGGTACCTATAGTAGCTACTTTGTTTGAAGGGTTTTAAATTTCTTCAAAGGTAAAAATCTAAGGCTGCTAGGCATGGTAAGTTAGGTGGTGACACCTGTCTCCATTCCATATATACGTATCCACACAAATTGTTTGAATATATACCCACGGCTCAGTAGTAAGACATGAATGTAGTACATTGAATACTTAATAAATTCAGGTAATGAATAACACCATGAGTCACTCTTCCATATATCTTAATACATAGTAATTTGATTCTTTGTGCAACAGTAGGGGCATACAAATGGAAGAATCCTTCAATAGAAATGTAAGAAAGGCACAACAGGTATTGGGTGGAAAACGCAGAACAGCAATAGCACCTCTGAGAAGTGCTTGCTATGCCTTGTTGAGAGTAATGTCTTGCTTTAGTATTACTGTTTTAATTAATCCCTGAGACTGTGACATGCCATACATAAATTTGAAACAGCAAGAGAAGAATTACATACAATAACTTAATTGTCTGCACTTTTGAAGATTATCATCATCTGCGATGTGACACTGTGTAGTCCTGTAGATGTTTACTGATATTTTGGAGGAATGTTCTGCCGGCATCCTCAGGATAGAAAGGTGGAGGAAGTTAATTCCTCTGAAACATCTATAAACATCCATTTACCATACTACACAGCGTCAGATACCAGAAGACTATGAGAACCTCAGGTCTTATGTCTGAATTTGTGTTTAACCAAGGCAAAAAATATGGTGAATGTGTGGTCCTCCTCAGTTTTTCCAAGGGGATATATTTGTAATGTTCTCTTTGCATGCATATTTTGCACTTATGAAGTATATGAGTTTCAGTTAAACGCCAGCTTTACTAGTTATTTTAATTTTGAGATATGCATGCCATTATGACTAAGATATTGTTCCCAGTCACCTGTTTTGTTTTGTAACTCATGAAGAGTTTGAAATGTAAGTGTAAAGAGAACATTAAATACACGCAGTAATGAAGTATTCTCATGATTTAGGTGGCAGTGAAGAGAGCAAGCTCTGACCCTGGTGCACGACATGGCTCCAACTCAAGCAGTGCAAGCCCCAGCCCACAGCCTACCATGCCTACAACACAGCAGCAACAGCAGCAGCAGCTACAGCTGAATTTTCAGGGGGATAGCTACTCTCTGGCTGGTGTGACATACCAAACCACAGAAGATGGTGGTGGCTACTTCTCCCCCAGCCTCCAGGAGGATATGTTCCAGCAGGTATCAGTGCAGGATACGATGCTGCTACACGGAGTTGACGCAGCGCAGCTTGCAGAGACCATACAAGTAAGTCTGCATATGCCACAGAATCATGTTATCTTGTCCAAATGTTCAAACCATTTTTGTATAAATAAAGTTCTTTTATCTTCTTATCCTTCTTAAGTTCATGTGCCAAATCACTGTCCATTTATTTGTCACTCAAGATTTGTCTTCTCTCTTTTATATTGGGAGGCCTGTTTTGGAGTTCATGCTTCATGCACTCTGTTCTGGTTTTCATCTTATCATTTCCTTCCGCATGATACTGTTTTTAAAATTTGAAAATATTTACACTTCATTTCTTATGTTTTCATTTTTATCTTATCAAAATGTGTACACACATTTAACTGATTTTAAAAATGTCATTGCATCTGCTTGTTCTGCATTTGTATGTCATGTCATCATCCAGACCTCACTTCAGAACAGTGGTGTAAGTTGCAAAATTTTGCAAAATATAATTCAGTTTTATTCCTCACCTTTGAAAATATTTAGCAAGATAACCACACTTACATGCTGATATCTTTGAACTTTTCTGTTCACTTCATTTGCACATTTCGCATCCTGTTGTGTATGTCACTAAATATACCCATTGATCACAACAACTTTATGCTTTTAATAAATGACTGATAGACTCAAATTGTCAATAAATCAGCCTAATTTATTAATATAATTTTACACTGCAGGTTTCAGTCCTTTGTGACCATCATTGGGCGTTTGAAAAAAGGAAAATGTATTCACATTTGTTACTATCCTGCATGATGAAATAGTTTCATTATTAATAGTCCTGTCATATAAAAACTTTTACATAAGATTATGATGTTTAAATAGAAACAATTCTTACTGTTCATTATTAAAACTGGTATAAAATTATTATTATTATTAATTTTTGCTAAAAATTGGGGTTTTTACAGGTGATAATAAGTCTGAGTGTATGATGTTGGTGTCAGTGGTTGGTTGTGTGTTTTAATGGATGAAACAGGATGTTTTGGAGTTTGGACCTTGTAGATATGGATGTTATGTGGATATACATTGTTGGTGCTGACAGCCATGTGCTGCCCAGCTTGGGTGGTTTATTCTTTTTGGCATTCTGTTGTGGGCTTGGTGGTCATGTTTTTATGTTCTGTTCTTTGTTAGTAGGTTTTTAGTATAGTAGAGTTTGTTTATGGTGCTGTTCTTTTTTTTAAGGCATGGCTTAGTTGCTTCTGATGTTGTAATGTCATATCTCCTTATATTATTGAGGTTTTCTGTTCATGTCATCATCATCATCATCATCATCGTCTGTAAATTCGGTATAATATCCAAGGTATTAAAATATTACATTTGTTCAAGGGTGTTCCAGATAAATGATTTCCTTAAAAAACCATAGTGTTTGTTTTGTGTTTTTAAATTTTAAACTTATACAGTATTATTTAAAAATGATATTTAGTTTATAATGTGACATATACATTTCATCTCTGTTTCTTGTACTGTTATTTGATCATCTGCAAGATCATCATCATATTTAAATGATGTGTAATATCAAAGCTATTAGAATATTACACTTGTTCAAGAGTGTGGACATCTATTATTATTTTAGTGCCAGCTGAATGATTTCCTTCAAAAACCATAACGTTTGTTTTCTATTTATAAATTTTATACTTAATCAGTAGTATTTAAATATGATACATAGTTGATAATTTTAGCTAAACATTTCATCTCTGTCTCTAGTACCATTACTTTAACATCTGCAAGAAGTAATGCGTTTGGTGCTGTATTCATACAGGTGTTTAGACATATTGCAGGGTTACTCTTATTCATGCAGTTTCTAGATATATCAGCATATGTGTTGAACAACCTTCAAAATACTGCTCTTGCCTTCCTCTCTGGTTTGTACTTTAGTATCTAATACAGTTGTTGTAAAAAGAGAAAGTTGTCCCTGTGGTTAATTAATTAAGCACTACACCATGAAGGAATATGAGGGAGTGGGTATATAGATCCACATTTTCTTGAATTCAGCACTAGTTTGAGGTGAGTAGTCAGCTTCACGCTCCGGCTGCTTTACCCCCAGGGAAAGAGCCACCAGTACCCATTGGATAGGCGGTTGGGTGGACCCCAGAGCCAGTCTGGATGACATGGAAAAGAGAAAATCCTTGACCCTACCGGGACTCAAACTCCAACCTCCTGGTCATCCAGACCATAGCTAGTCTCTGTACCAACTATGCTATCCCAGCTTGTACATAATTTAAATACATTAAAATTTATATTTCTCTATTTTTTCAAGATTTGCAATATTTTTTATAATTGTTTGAGTCAGATATTTCTTCATAACCTACAAGAGTTCTGTGGTTCTCGATATTTTATTTCTTATTTGTTTGATTCCAAAAATATTACCAGTGCAGGACAACCCTTTTCTGAAACCATTGTGTTCTTATAATAAAATATTCAAGAGAGATGTAAGCATTTTCTTTTAAATGTTACCATATGTTTTATAACTTGTATTCAGTTGATATATGCCCATACTTCCTATCTTGTTTCTCAAGTATGGATACAACTTTTAGCTCCAAAGAGCTTTTGGGTATTTTACAATATGTGAATATGTATATAACAGTTGTAATAATCATAACTGTGGGGTTTACCTCTTGCTTCAGTATATTTAAATTTTCTTCATCATTGTTGTTTAAATTAGATATTTTTAACCTCATTGAATCTAATTTCTTCTCATATCTAGGAAAGTTTTACCTACTTCTGTCTCCAGAAAACACATAAGATAGTTTCTAGGTTGCCGGCTGAGTGAAGTGTTTCTTATCACAAAGGAAATTCTGCTGCAAAAAGAGTAGCAGGATAATTTTTTGTGATAACAGTGGCTGGGACTTCAGTTTCAGGCAGCCTCTCTGTTGCAAGACCAGGCCACAGCAGAGCAGCTTCAGGACATTGCATCACTTGAGGACTACCAGACAGCAACAGCTGGACTCCAGGACAGTGTCCAGAGCCCACAGTACAACACACAGAACCACCATGCTGTGTCTCAAGATTTTCAAGCTGTTCTGGACTCATCTCTGCCTGCTGGACTGGCTGACTTCAGTACATATGGACAGCCAGCTGTTGTAACTTCAAACTCTGATATAAGAACTGCATTGCCATCTCCTGTATCCAAGGACCCATCAGGTGGTTACCAGACAACACAGTCACCACACCAGCAGGGATTTGCTAATTCACCTCATGCCACCCTGACAGTACAGTCACCTCTGCCATCACCACTGACACATCAGGATTCACCTGGCTTTACATACCCCACCCCACCGGCTAGCCAGGAAGGGCAGTCACCGTCATTTGTCCATGGCACAATCATGACAAGCACACTTCCCTTGTCTTCACCACAGCAGCAGTCTGGGGCAACTGATAGCTTTGTGCAGTCGGTGATCTCGCATGGGGGTGGCCATGTACCACCAGCATCATCCCCGCTCTCTGCAGCGTTCTACACTGCCGCCATGTCTAGTTCTGCAGCTGTGGAAGCCGCACTGTCTGAAGTTCTGCCCGTGGAAACTCAGGGAGGGTGTGTAGTGAGCAGTCATCTCCGTTCTCCTCATGGGTTCAGTCTTTATGGAACATTAGCCAATCCATCTCCACCCCCTCAATCCCCACTGTCCACAACACCAGTTCCTTCTCCCCTCTCTCTCTCCAGTGTGCCTGCATCCTCTTCATCTGTGTCATCACCTCTACCTCCTGTGACCTTTGCCCCTGCACAGGGGCAGGTCACATTCCCCCTCTCTCCACATCAGTCTCTTCAGTCACAAATGATGCCAAATTCGGAGGACCCTCTCCTCTCTAGTAGTCCCAAGGACTTTGGAAGCAGAAAGAAGTTTGACTTCGGAGGGATACATTCATTCAAGCTTGTTGGAAATGGAATGGTTGATTTTGGAGTTGGAAATTCAGGACTTACAGGAATCGTAGTGGACAGTAATGGGGAACTGAAATTCTTTCAGACATCAAACCACCATCCAGCTAAAAGTTTGGTTGTAACAGGGAGTACAGGTGCTAATGCGACAGTGATGATGGGGAGTAGCACATCTGCGTTCCAGAACAAGAAGAATGAGCCTGATGGAGGAAAGAAAGGACTATCAGGCAAAGGCACTAACACACATCATACCTCACACTTCCATCACCATCACCACAGCAGCAGCGCCGTACGTAGCCAGCGACCGAAACTGCAGGTGGCACTAGATAACTTCAAGGAGGATGGGGATGATGATGTGTTCCTCAGCCCCACTAGGTGAGATGCTCAGTTTGCATTCTGAGTTCTGTTCCATATAGTTATTGCAGAATTGAATATAAATTCTAAACTAATTTAAGTAAGACAATATATTTTTTGTTCTGATAACTGAAAATTTGTCATTAAATTGTATTCACATGTGATGTGCTGTCAGTGAAAGCTTATGAAGGGGTGTAGACAATGGAAAATGTGGTCACAAGGCGAAATATGAAATGAGTTAGTAATGAGAATTCATTAAATGATTTTCTAGCTACTTGATATAAATATCATTATCATCATCATTAAAAACATCATTGGCAGAACAGCCCTTCTTGAGCCGCAACCTTTCTTAGAAGATTCTGCCAGATTTGCCATTCAGTTCACTTCTTGAGATGTTGCAGCAGTGATTTTTTTACAGAACAAGGTCATCAGCCTTGCATCCATCCCCCAACCTGGAGGTCTAGGTCCTGTATTTATGTTCCTCAGTGACTGGGTAGCCTCACCTCCACATTGGAATTTCATAATTATATTGTCATATAATTGAATATGATTAGAAATGGGGTTTGGATTGGTAATCAGATTTATTAGACACTTGTAACATCCAATGACTATGACAGTCTCACTGAGTTACACACTCCAAAGATCACTCTAACTACAGCACACATGAAGTCTTCACAGCCGTTGCTTGGTAGCAGCTTCCAATGGCAGACATTCCACTTCCTCCATGTTCCTGAACTGTCCCTGGCCTCTCCTACCAGCTTCTCACTTCTCACAGCTATAACTCTCAACTGACTCAACAGCAACTGCACTACTAGCTCTCGTTATATAGCCCTGGCTCAGACCACACAGAAAACATCTCTACAATTATTGCATGTTCTGTCATTGCTGTGGAAACAACTCACCTATTTATGCAGCTGTTACTTGGCAGTGGGTCTACATGGTACTATACTCAAATATAGAAACTCACAGCCTCTTTGACATCCTGCCATTGTGTACTTCATCGGCAATGCCCACTTCACAAAGTCTGCACATTCATGAGCCCCCTCAGACAAATTGATTTTTATTTTCAGGTGTTCAGATATAATAGAATTTGTTAAAAGCCATTTTCCTTACAGAACTTCAGTGTAGGTAGCTGGCCTGAAATAGGCAGGTGTATTATATAACACTGGTTTCCATGTCCTGATTGTTAACAGTAAACACAATTCATGTATGCTACAGCTATGTTAAATACTGTTCTTTGTATGTCATATATTTGATATACATTTAGAGAATAACTATTAATGTCTCATACAATAATTTCCATCTTTAAGGAGTCTTTCTGTATAAGGAGCATGAGACTGTAATTCATATGTTATATTCATGGAGTGTAAATTACATTTGTTACAGCATCCCCGCAAGTCCAATACGTGTGCAACGTAAAAGGCCACGGCCTGAACCTCTCTGTATACCCCCCCACCATCATCCTATGTTCCAGTCACGCCTGCGCTCTTCTCGGCTGTGCACTTCCTCTCCTCCCCCACCATACACACCTCCACCTATGCTGAGTCCAGCCAGAAATGGACAGGGATTGTTCTGGCAAGCTGTCACTCCCACCACAACAGCCTCAAGTACTCCTGCTAGCTCCACAGTGGCTTGGCCTAGCTCGACCACACTCACTCACTGCAAGAGTAAGTCAAAGTTGCTTGTCTTTATCATTTCAGGGCAATGAGCCATGAAGAGAATTATGTAGGGATTGGATTGACTGTGAAGGACACCTGACAGCCAGATGCAGCCCAGCTGAATCAGCAATATTATGAACTTTTAAAGATGTTAGTTTTTAAAATTAAAAATAACAACACATTTATATGCAACATACTATGACAACAGTGCAGAAATTTTAGCAAGAATAATATATACCTGTTAATGGCCGAGTCAGACCAAAAGATGTTGTAATAAGATATATGAAAGATGAAATTAAGTACTGCACTTAAGATGGTAGTTATATGCATGTACAAAAGACAACAATACTAGTACAAGAGGTTGCTGAAGTACCACAAAAATGAAATAAGTTCAGGAGTATGTGCAATACATCACTTTGTACTGAAGGGTTTTTTTATTGCTAGTGGGGTGGGACTAAGTCCCTTGTACTGCGGCCACTTCTGGCCTATTGTACAAGCTCCAGATGATAGGTGAAGGTGATTGTGGAGCAGTTGGTGGAATGAAGATTGGCAGGGGAAACCAAAGTACTCGGAGAAAACCTGCCCCAGCGCCACTTTGTCCACCACAAATCCCACTTTATCAGACCCGGGATTGAACCCAGGCCACCGCAGTGGGAAGCCAGCGACTAACCGCTTGAGCTATGGCGCAGCCTGTGCTGAAGGGTTAATAATATAATGAATATCTAGAATAATATAGATCTTAATATTGAATTCACCATTTTTTTTTCTATAATACTCTTTGAATTTGCCTAGTGAAACTATGAGAAGAAGTGCAGTGTGAAATGTTTACAGATGGCAGTGGTGGTGAGTCATCTGGTTCAGATGAGAGCCACCGAGGTCCAAGTAACAACCTGGACTCTGCCCCAGAGTCAGATGCTACACCTCACATGAACATTGGACCAGAATTCCAGTGCAGTATACCAAAGTGGAATCCTGACAGAGAAAAGGCTAATAGGGAGCCTTCTTATGAACATCTGCTATGGGACCCGGGCATCAGCAAGTTCTGTACAGATGCTGAAGGTAAACTGTGCCAAATTTTCTATGATCTGTCCAGTGTTTTGAATACACTGTTGCTCTTGTGTCATCAGCATTCCAAATAGAGTGACCCAATACAGACAGCATACCCATTGTCCATGTACAGCACTTACCATGAGTTAATCACACAAGCAGTGTAGAAGCATGCTTTAAAAACATCTCTAAACTTACAGTCAACCTGAAATAATAGGTTTCCTCTTATGCTAGCAGATTTTATTCCTATTAAAATCAGCACAAGACATTCTCCATCAAAACACTTTGTTTCATCATACTAACAGAGAGAAAACAGTGTTTACAGTTCTTTGAGTGTATATTACTGACCACATGCATTATGCAAAGCAATAATGTAATGAGGGACTCTTTGCTGTCTCCTTGTGGAAGAAAGATAATTACATTATATCCCACTGCATATAGATATAGAAAATTTGAGATCATGCAGGTGACACTGCTGGAAGTAAAAGCACATAAGCCGCATACTTATTGTCTGTTGTTAACACTGGATTCTTGGGAGGGACAATTTTAAATATGAGACTATTAACATGTTTACTACAAGGTATTTAAATGCCAGTTTAACCCTGGAGGCCAAACAGTGGTGGGTAACATAATAACAAGCACCTTCAGAAGTGGAAACAAGTGCTTCTCCTAGCTGTTTGTCACATATTTGATACATATTTAAAATTCACAGTGATTGTATTGCAACCTTTGAAGCTTTTATGACAAGTGGATGACATCTTTTTGAGACAAGACTGTAATTTTTTTCATGGCTAAGCTAAAGATTTTGGACTGTCCTCTTGATCACTGAGAGAGAGTTCATCTGACTGCCATCCACTGCCACCATTGGTAGATAATATGTTAATATATGGATACTGTTGGAATTTTATAACTGAAAAGATCATATATATTTGGCTGAATTAATTAATGTTTTTCCTCTACTAAAGAACAAAGTTTAGTTCTTCAGCTTGTTTAAAAAGACCATAAGGATGGTTATAAAGATCATGTTCAGTATCAAGTTTACTTGCCATCAGTTTCATTACAATTTGTTGTTTCCATTGATAGTTTTCTTTCCTTATCCTTGGTCTAACTGCTGTAAACTTTGACTTTGAAATATTAGTAACAGACTATGTTTCTGCCTTCTCATCATAAATTAGTTATCTCATATGTAAGATCATGAAAGCATACTAAGTTTTTGCCTAATTTGAAGGATAACAAAGATACAACCTTATGTAGATGATTCACACAGACATGCAGGGAATGCAATGACCTACTTTGTGGCATCTCAGAACTGAGTGGCCTGGCAGCCATATTTCAATGGCCATACAACAAAGCTACCTGAAAAGAGTTACCGATCTGGCATGGGGTAGCTGTTTGATTATTCACAGTGCCCATAAATCAGGTTCATTATTACAATGTCTCATCCAATAATATTATCATCATGGTCATTCTTCTTGTGATAAATGCTTGTTCACTTTTCTTTAATCTCCAATAAGAAACAGCATTGGGGCTGTATAAAAATGTTCTTTAGCTCTTGGTCTGATAGTGATAATTATTGAGTCATTGGAGGTATACTTTGAAATTTTGTGTGGATATCATAAACATGCCCACATGTTAGATGTGAAACATTTGTAAGTTATTATATTGTCACATGTCCGGGCTCCGTGACTGATTGTAATGGATACTGGATTGGATGATTCGATTTATGACATTTATACACAATGCTTGAGGTGGAATGAAAAAAGAACCGGGATGCCATCCTGCCACATCCCGCCCCACCTCAAGCCCTGGGTATTGTACATTGCATTTACTGTGAAAGAAGTAACGGGATGCTTTTAAGCCATTTAGAAAAGAGCCAGGATGCCATCCCACCGCATCCCGCCCCACCTCAAGCCCTGTTTATACATTTACACAGTTCGGGACTACCGGCAGTACAACACTATCACTATTCTACACACTTTCAGTTTACCGTTGACCATGCACTAGGATTCTCAGTCTTCATTAGTCTTATCCTGTCAATGGATTTATCACAGTCTCACTGTAACTTCAAATCACATGTGAAGTCTTCTTGGCACCTTCTAATTCCTTTCTTGCCATTTCTACAGCTGCCAGTTGTGAGACTCGACTGCTCTCGACTCCTGCTGTATACTTTGCTGTACTCTATCTACTACTATTACTACTCCCGTCCTGCCAAACACCTCTTATAAGCAGTTGGAAAACACAGCCTGTATTGTTGATGAAGCCTGTTTACCATGTTATTGCCTAGCGATAGACATCCTATTGTTGCATGCTTGTGTGTTGCGTGAATGTGTTTACTGACCCGTTGCCTAGCAATGAATATACATGTTACAATATATAAACATCAATGATGCAGAAGCATATGATTATGTCTGACAAATTTAATATATAGAAGGTTTATTCGCTTGTTGTTTAAAAATGCTGTCAGTATCAGGACTATATATCATTGATGATAGGATGATTAATGAATATGGAGTACTTGGTGGAATGGTAACTGACAAGGGAAACTGAAATACTCAAACAGCTCCTGCTACAGTTCCACTTTGTCCACCACATATCCCACATGACATGGCCTGGGATCGAACCTGGGCTGTCTCTGTGAGAAACTAACTGCAACTAACTGCCTGAACTATGGCATGGCCTTTAATGTTTACAGAATCTGTACTTAAGTAGTAAGTTCTTCACAATGTAAAATAACATTAATAATAGAGTAATAGGTCTGGTGAACTAAAAATGTATGCAGCAAGAAAGTAGGCTTTATAATGTTATATTTTAGCGTCCTGTTGCACTGATTTAAGTCCATGATTTATTTCAACCGTCTTCCAGTGCATACACTCATCTATCTCACTCCTCTCTCTTGCACTACATGTTTCGGCACAAAAGTGCCATCTTCAGGTGCTTATTCGATTTACGTTAAACTAGTTCACTGCATTCCTTGCCATCTTCATATTAAAATAACTAAAATATATATTTATCATATNGTGCGAGAGAGAGGAGTGAGATAGATGAGTGTATGCACTGGCAGACGGTTGAAATAAATCACAGGCTTTATAAGTTCTGCTTGGAATTCCTAGTTACACATAAGTTAGTTCAAAACATTTAAAACTTGTTTCCTGGCAGCATGAGGATACAGCCCCATGTGTCTTCCATGTGGGCACTAGATTCAGGCAGCGGTCTACTGCTGCCTGGACCTATAAAGCATCCTGGAGTTATTGATGAAGATAACACAACGTTCCTATCCAGGAACCCATACTCTGTCACACTCCAATCACTTCATTTACTTTGTGAACCGCTGCTTAGTTTCATCTATATTAATTAGTATTAGCTATGTTTTATGGGGGCACGCGGTAGCGTAGTTGGTTGAAGCACTATGCCACAAACCAGAAAGTTGCGGGTTCAAGTCCCGATGAGGTCATTGGATTTTTATCAGTTGACCTAACCCTTCCAGCCGCACTATGGCCCTGGGGTCGACTCAGCCTCTAACAGAAATGAGTATCAGGAATTAATTAAATAATTTTCCTGGGGAGTAAAGCGCTGCCGGCGTGTAAGGCTGACAACCTTACCACCATCTTTAAGCAAATTGTCTAGATAATGTGGGACCCTCAATGTCTTACAACCCTATGTGCCTTCACGGCCTGTTACAGGGATAACTGTACTTTTTACTTTTTTTTTTTTTTTACTTTTATTTTCATTTTACTGTCTTGTAAGTATCTTTATGGATTGTACACATATGTAATGTAATTATTAAACTCAGTCTGGGAGTGGAATGGATTCAGTTGGATTAGGATCTTGTGGCTGGCCTTTGTGAATGCAGTAGGGAACCTGTGGGCTGATTGAAATAAAAGCTAGAAATTTCTTGACCAGCCGAATAATTATTAACCTTTGCAGGAAGACTACATTGTGAAGTCTAGTCAGTTAAGCATCACCATCGTCATGTGATCACAGTTTTACAATTCTCTATTTATATGTTATTCATGTTTGTCTGCTGCAATATGTTCCACAAGAAAATGAAGTATTCCTGCTAATTGTTGGTGATTCTGTTGCAGTTGAAATGTACCTAGAATTTGCATGCTGTGCAGCGGTGCCTGGTGGGGGTCGCAACAAAGAGTATGCTCTCCATCTGCTGCATATGTGTCATGGAAACATTCATGTGGGTACCAACAGTTAATTCCAGTCTTGAATTACATTACATTACATTACATTGCATTCCATGGATCCAAAATTAGTCAAAGTGACTGTAGGATGTGGAATATGTCAAATAAATACAAAACATATGTACAGTCCCAATGGAGTTCTCACACAAGATAAACCAAGAATACACAGTGACTACACACAAGGCTATTTAAAGATACGTAAGTTATTTTCTAGACAATAGGTATTCATCAAAAGAGTAGAATAAATGTGTATTTAAGTATCATTTCAGTGCTATTTTAAACAGTGCCTGTTCATTCATAAGACCTTTGAGTTCAGATGGCAGGTTATTAAAAATTAATATGCGCTTTTCTGAAAGCATGAAAGGTTAGCAATTGGTTTATGAAGATAGTGTTTGTGTCTTGTGGTAACACTGTGTACATCCAAATAATTGAATCTGTTGGTTGGAAAATGATACACGTCCAGTGACTGAAAGGCAAACGTTTTCTGAACAATGTGACCTTCTTGGTTTTAATGCTGTGTAATTTGATAGAAGTTGACTGATATACCTCCAAAATGTCATTGGACTTCTACTGAACTACACAGCATTACAACCCATAAAATCATAATCTTTATAGTCACCACCTTGAGGATCTCAAATCCAACAAATATTTTCCCTTTTCAAACTGAACAATTCAGTTATTGTTACCATGAGGAGTGTACAATACTGGAAAATATTTGTATAGACTGATGAAAATAGTATTATGAACATATCATGCATTTATCGGCTATGAAAAACACAAAATATCTGGTTGAATAGGACCAAAGACAGATTGAAAACAATGCTACAGCATTTTTTATCCCTCTTGAAAATAGTTTCATAATAAGCTTTTCAAAATCTGATTCATTTTATATATTTCAGGGAGTAGAGAACATCTTCATTTCTGTCCATAGCTGTTGCAGTACAGTTTACCAACAGATATGTGTAGTAAAATGAATCTAGCTTTTACTTGGAGAAGGATATGAATACTGTATGAGAATAAATTGCTTGATATAGTACATCCATGGTGTACCCAGAGTTTAGGGTGGAGTGTGAATGAAGATTTGTGGGCTAAATTTTGGGTAAAATGCTTGATATCCACCTTTCATACAAATTTCCTCACAAGTTTTCTGATACCTACTGTACCATTATCAGCACATTTGAGAAGTACAGTAGCTGCTGCTGTACTGTTTGTACAGTACCTTTTTGTTGTACAGTGGAATCTACAGAAGGTGGTTGAAAACAGTAACATGTAGCACATCAGAGTCCATGAAAACACTGAACCCATCACATAATTCACACAGTTCTCATAGCTTTATTCTAGATTTTGGACATCAAATATGAATGAGTAAAAATTGACAGATTTTTCAAGCAGCTTGAGTACTGAAAAATTCACATAGAACTTTATGTGTAAAACCCTGTGGGAAGAAACTACTTGGTAGACCTGGGTGACATAAATTAGAAAGTGCTCATATTAGTTTGTTTCTTGTGCTTCCAAGTATGGTCTGTGTAGACTTCAGTGGCCCCTGTCCACCTATGTAATCTGACCAAAGATCATATTCACAACCATCTGAATAAGCATCCATTGTCATATTCCAAGACTACTAGATCACTTTTAGGGGATTATATTGTAAATGATCTTAGAGAATGTATAAATGGATTTAGCTGGTGGAGCATGTGATTTAATGGCTGACTTCCATAGGTACAGGAATGAAGCTTCAGGTTTCATAAAGAGTGAAGGGAATTTCTTTACCATCTGAAAATAAATACGATGTAGCAACTGCTCAGGAAGTTATTAGTGCTCAAGGGATTAAAGAAGTTGGCTGAATGTACTGTCAGGGAGCTAAATACATATTTCAAAAACTGTACATAGGCAGATTTGTGTGTCCATATAATTGGTTTCAGTTGAAATTTGGAGCATCATTAGTGATCTAGTTTTCACCAAGACTTCATTCTGTATGTATATGATATACTTGTACATATATAAAATGTGAAATTTGTCCTGTGCTTATCTAATTAAGCACTACACCATGAAGATATATGGGGGAATGGATGTATAGATCCACGTTTTCCTTACCTGAACACTAGTTGGTGGTGAATGGTCAGCTTCACATCCCGGCTGCTTTACTCCCAGGGAAAGGGCCCCCGGTGCCCATTGGATAGAAGGCTGGGTGAGCCCCAGAACTAGTCTGGGTGATGTGAAGAAGACAAAATTCTTCATGCTACTGGGACTCGAACTCCAGCCCCTCAGTCATCCAGCCTGTAGCCAGTCACTATACGAACTGCACTATCTCAACTCCCATATATATAAATTTATTTGTTTATTTATTATTGGATCCCATTGAGGTGAATTCTTTCAATTTACCTAATCCTTCCAACTGCACTATGGTCCTGGGTTTAACTCAGCCTCTAACAGAAATGAATACCAGGTATATTCCTGGTAAAGGGTGGCCAGCGTGTAAAGTTGACAACCTCACCGCCATGTCTGAGCCGACTGTCTAGAAAATGTGGGAACTTCAAAATCTCACAACCCTATGGGCCTCTATGGCCTGTTACAGGGATAGCTTTACTTTTACTTACTTACTACTGGATTCCAGGAAGCGATGTTGAAGCTGATGCAACCAACACCAACTCTGCCACCTGGTCATCCACTGCTTGCCTATGAATACACAGAGAGTGACCGATGGAGTGCAGAGGAAATGGACGCATTCCACCAAGGGCTGCTGAAGTATGACAAGGACTTCCACAGTGTGGCAGAGGAGGTACTATCTTGCTTAATACCTATATTTGTAGCTCTCCAGCAGTAAGTAAATTATTTTATTATTTTATTAATTCATGATTAAGTAGAAACATTTACATTTAAGTTGTTGACTGTTTTAATCTTTCCTTTATGAATGAAAAGTTCTACCAACAATAATGAAGTAATTCTCAAATAAAATTAAATTATCAGTATCACCAAAGAAATTGAAATATAGTTGTAAGCATCAAAGTTAATAACGTCTGCGATGCTGTAAGTAGTATACTATGTACAACTTCTTTATTAACCGTCACAACACAACAAATATCAAGGCCAGTGCCCAGCTACGGCTCTGCTACATGTTTTGGCTATCAACAGCCATCATCAGGCAATACATGGTTAACATATATACACCACTGAACTGCAGTACTATTAAACTGGATACAATATTATTAAACATATAAAATACTTGACATAAAAAATACAATAAATCAAATTATATAAAGAAACAGAAGTTATAGTACAAAACAAGAATAAAATTTTAATTGATGTTTTATAACATCGAATCAGTCGTTGGTTTTGTATTTTCGTACGTTCCC
This sequence comes from Cryptotermes secundus, assembly GCF_002891405.2. Lineage (NCBI taxonomy): Eukaryota > Metazoa > Arthropoda > Insecta > Blattodea > Kalotermitidae > Cryptotermes > Cryptotermes secundus. Next base: position 4,534,156 of record NW_019725416.1, read on the forward strand.
ATGGACAAATTGGAATATTCTATTTTTTTTTCTTCTTTTTGTGTATAAGATTTTATAGGAGGCTCGTGATATAGATGTAGTAAATTAATGTTAATTGTTTAGTCGGTGCCTTGTCTTACAAAATTTTGTCCGTACTGTAGGGAATGTAAACAACAACTGATTTGGTGATGTAAGATTATGCCTTTACATAAAACTTCTTCCTAAAATCATGAGTTTCCAACTAATAATAGTGGGCATGGCTTATTCCCCAAGCAGTCAATGCCTGGTCAGTTCAAGAAATCCCTTGTTCTTATGAAATTCAGAAATTTTTGGTCAGCACTAAAGCTCAGCTTTGCTACCTGTCACATGTCAGTTCAACCCAGTTCATATCTCTCATAATCCAGAACCTAAAAGGCATTTAATATTTTACTTTCATTCACAACTCCTTCTAAGTTGCCTGTCTTCGTAAGAGGTTAGAAGTTTTCAACCAAAGTTATTTTCACGTTGCGGCATGTCACATTAGGTTTGCAAGAAATCAGTGACAAATTTTATAATTACATATGAGTTCCTACTAATGTAATTTATGTTCATGTTGTGAAGGAGATAAAGGTAAAGTTTTTCCAGCTCTTATGCATCATTTAGAGTATGGAGACAGATCACCATGCATTGTTAACCCGTTGCCGTGGTTCGTCGTGTATGTTTCGTCAGGGATTTAAATCGTCTGGGGGGGTTCGACGTGTATGTTTCGTCCAGCTGCACACGTATGTTATAACGCCCATAATAATTGATGGTTTTGCTGTAGATTGTTAGATTTTTCACTGGCCTGTTGTCAGGAGGACTGTATTTAATGACACACGCGTTTAAGAGCGCTAAGTCGTCGTTACATATGCCTGTCTTGCAGCAACGTTCCTGTGGCTATTGCGAGCTGTTTCTGTTATGAATGATGTGTTTNGAGTATGGAGACAGATCACCATGCATTGTTAAGCTTGGTGCTAGATGAGGTGTGTAATTTGCATCACCCTCTTTTCTTCTTTGTCCTAAGGAGAATGCCTCAGTACCTATTGGATATGAGGCTGAAAGAAAGGGGATCTAGACTCAGTTTGGATGTGATGGAGGAGAAGAAATGTCTGCCTTTGCCAAGATTCTGTTACTGCATTGGCCAAACAACTCCAGCTGAATTGCTTTGGTTGTAAATTTTGAAAATAAATATTGTTTCTATTATTCTCAGATTGGCTCGAAGACAGTGAAGCAATGTATCCAATTCTATTACTTATGGAAGAAAGTGTGCCCAGATGAGTACAAGCGACTACGTCTAATTCGTCGACGACAGAACGCTGATTATGGTTCACGTACTGATGTAGACTATGAAGACATCAAGATGGAAGACTCACATATTCCTGTAATTATTTGACAGTTATAGTAAAACTTTTGTACCATAACAAATGATCCTATTCTTTTCAGCATTTGTAGGATAGAGATTTTTTTAGATGATTTATAATGTGTTCATGATTTTATTGATATTCTTTTTACTATCTGGCACTGAAAGGGTATTTGCAGATTTAAAATGCAAGCATATTGTCTATAGATTTTCTTTTATGTGTTCTGCTGTGGCTTTTTGAAGGAAAACTTTTGCTGTTTTCTCATTAGCATGCACCAAACTTGGGTACTTGTACATCACAATTTAATGAATTTTCTGTATGAAGCACAAGATATGAAATATAATACTGTTGGTCATCAGAAATCACTGAAAGTAATTAACATTTTTGTGGAAGTATTGTAAGGTTCAGTGCGGATAATAACAAAGCCTGAAGTCAGACAAAGTTCTGGAACAGCTCCATCTTCCTCTTGTCATCACAGCACATTTCTAAAATACTCTTCAGTCTTCATTGACTATTTTGCAATAGATTTTATCCACAAAAGTTCTGTATGTATTTCATGTCTTTCTCATCCTACCCATGTGCCCAGACCACCACAGCCTCTCAGATTTCATTGTCTGAACAATTCCAGGTAACCTGTATAAATCGTGAAGTTCTTCATTATATATTATACTGAGATGGTTACTTGCTTCTTCCTTTTTATCTACGAATAGTTTTCCTGAGAACCTTTTTTTTCTTCTTTTATTCCTGTAATTTATGTTCTTCCATTGAGATAAGAAACCACTTCTCACACCCATACAAAACAAATGGCAAACTTATTCTTTAAGAACAGTGATCTTCAGCATTTCTAAAAACAGGCAAGAGGATAACAGCTCTTAAATTTAATAATATGAATCATTTCCAGAGCATGTTGTTCTCCAAAATTTACTATGAACCTTGTTCCCATTTGACAGCATTGTTAGACAGATTTAAAAACATTCTGAATGTTTTGTTACATATGCTTATGTTATGACTTTGTTACAATTTTGATCTTCAGTCATGTTCAAATTTTACTCATGTTTACACCTTGACCAATTTTTTAACTGGCTTATAGGAAAATTTATGTTGTCATTTACAGTATTTATATTGTTCTTGACTTTCCTAATGGCATAATTTGAAGTAAAATTAACCTCTCTGTAGTTAGTGTTGTGCACTGCATGGTACTTGTTTGCTGTGTGCTGCCATTTGCCCCCATGGAGTGCTGTGAACTGCATACTGTTGACTGCTCATGCTTCTATCACACAAATAATTCAACCACATGAATTCTGCTTGCATATACTTTAAGACAAAGGTCTAGGCTATCGTTCAATGTCTGTATGGAACATATTTATTGGAGTAAATGTTATTCACTTTATGTGCAAACCCAACACACCTCCTTCTTAGGACCCTAAAGTGAGAAGGAAAGTCATATCTTACCGATATGGCCATGGTCTGTGCAATATTGATCAAAAAGTGGATTGTGTTGTATGTACATTGTCTTGTATATTGTTTTGTACATTTTAAAGGCTTGTTGACATGTAATGTTTGGTTGTTTTCAACTGACTTGTCCAATTGTGCCTGCATAACAGTTATGGATGCTAAACAAATTATCAATTATCTTGCTAAAGCTCATTTTACTGGTATGTTTGTACTTATCCGCGGGTTAGTCCATTATAACCTTGTCTCTCAAGGTGTTTTGTTACGTTACATGATCTTGCTAAAGTTTTCAGTTGTGTTTGCTTTCAGGCCAATGACGTGGAATTGGTATCAACCAGTTCAGAGAGCCGACTCTTCGTGTGTGAATATCCAGACTGCTCAGCTGTATGTATAGCAAACATATAATTAATATTTGTGTGCCTTGTTGTGCAAAATAATATTTTACCTAATTATTCTTGTATGTGTAATAAGCAGAATAGTTCTGTTTAGTCTTTCTACACAAAGTGAATGCATAATGGGAAGGTTATGTCCATACATCTGTTAATCCAAATATATGAACTCTAAATGGAGTTTGATTAAATTTTGTGTTTGAGCCTGCACTTACAGTTGGGAAAATTAAACTTTGGCCATATCTTATCAGTACAGACCTAACTTTAAACAGTTTTCTTACAAATGTTCATTGTACAAGAAAGTAATACATAACCAAAAATATAGATCCCATTAATATTTACAGCTTTAGTTTGAAACATTTTACAGTGTTGAAAATATTCAGTGAAATACAAAGAGAGATTGTTGCTGACTGTGCAATATGATTACCTTTGAAATATTGGCAGTGAATGAAATCAAAGTCAATGCAATGAACAGAATCACATGAATGTATTTATGAAATATATGAGCTCCCATACAGTTTGACTTTATTCTTTTTTATGTAGGACTGAACTGTATGCTTTAGAGAATCAGGCACTTATGGCATGGTTCCTTCTATAGTTTTCCTTGTGTATATCAACTTGATTTCTTAAGTTGGAGGAATAGAAATTAAGACTGTGTGAACAACAATTGTATCATTTGCCTAATTCAGCAATCAGAATATTTTGGTAAAGTATGCACTAGACTACTGATGGTCAGAATAGACTTACAGCCAACTGTAATGCAATAGGATTTTTACTTCGTTGTTTTCATGCAATTTGAATGTCAAAAGAAAATCTGCACAGGATTGCAATATAATTGGTAGTAACTAATTAACTTAGTAACAAACTGACTCTTCATAGGGCTCTCTAAGGTGGATAGCTGTTGAGCTGTTAAAATTCACCCAACTGTAACACAATCTAAAGATGCGTGGCCATAACCAATAATAACCCATCATACTCTAGTACAAGTAAAAGTACTTTTTCAAAATAAAATTTTCAAGTATATGAACAGTGTATAAAATACTGGAGACTGTGTACTGTTGTATGTACACTTCTTTTCACACTGCCACCAGATGGGAGGATCAGTACATCAATTTCCTCTGAGTTACAGGAAAGCTGCACTAATGATCATTGATGTTGAAGTTTTGAAATGATAACATATAAGCGGTGTACTTACATTTTTTAACCAAATCCAGTTTTCTGTCAAACTACAATTTTAAATCATGTGCTTATTCACAAGTACATGTGTTATATTTACATGAAACTAATATTTATTCATGATAATTCCCTCAAATCTCTTCCATCTTAATGTTCATATTTATTAAAAATTTCTCTCTTGACATTGCATAATTTCTTAAACTGACAGATCACTGTAAAATATACAAAGAACATTTAAAATGATAATGTAGTCTGGATCCCAGAACCCATCTAGAAGATGTACAGGCTGCTTCAAGATACATGCTGACTGTCTTGGGTATTTAGGAATCTAGTCACAATTAACGTTTGTTGCCCATACTTCGCAGTAGTATGACAATGCATATGCACAGTTCAACTGGCTGCGCATTGCTTATTTAAAAATTTACCGCATTACCCAAAAGTTAAAATCTGGCTACCATGCTTGTAGTGCCAGGAGATTTGGAATGTGATATTCCTGGAAATTATAGGTTAATATGTAAATCCCCAAGACTGTGTTATAATGTGACATATCATTAGATGTATTATCAAAGAACATTGTTCATATTAACAAGATTATATAATACCTCCGCAACAGTAAATGGTTCATTCAATTTTCTTTATTTGTTGTATCATAAGTTATTCTCTTAGAAAAGTGTCTCAGGAGTGCAGACCAAATAATTCCAGCCTCAGATTTCTCATGAATATGAGCCAAATAATTTTGTCTTAGGCATGTGTCCCATGAGTGTGACTCTTCTAGTTCAGATGATTATAAGTGATGGGTCCTAGGTCAAAATTCATTCATTCATTCATTTCCTTTATTTTCCATATATCTATACAGGCAAAAAACCTAAGATGCGGAAATAGTCCCTTTGATAATAGATGTATACATGTAATAAATTACATAAGTCACACAACTAAAATAATCATCATCATTTATTTACATTCCATAAATCCACTACATATAGGATAAGGAATTAGTCATTGATAATACAAATAACACTACATAGAAATAATAATATAAATAACAATATAAGACATTCAATACCACAATCACAGTTGATTATTGGAGTCAAATTTACAATCAAAGTGTTCCAAATAATGAATTAATGGTGTATAAGAAATTTTCTGTTCATACATAAAGGATAGTTTATATTATTAACTTTGCACTGTCTATTAATTTTGTATCTGTTTGCATGTTTTTTGTTTGTAGACCTTGTAATGAACTTTTACCATAGAATCCCCATTTAACGTTCTATTTCAGTGATTCAAAGTGACTCTAAATGTTAAAATTCTTGAGTTTAAGGTGTTCTTTGTTCAGTGCTCAAATATATTTTTTCCCCAGAGAGCGATATGAAGTGAAGATTTCACTGCATTTCACTGCCAGCATGTAGAGCAGGCCATCACATTACATTCAGGATCTTCATACATATGTGTAGTTGATATGTGTAGTGTTGTCTCAGGCCATTTCTAATTACAGAAGAACCTGACATGTAGAAACATGAATACGTGTATACCATGCTACCAGCATCTGACCTGGGAAGTGCTTGTTCTGAGCCATAGTACGCTTATGGTAGAGTAGTGGTTAAGGTACTATGCTACAAGCCGGAAGGTCACGGGTTCAAGTCCCAATGAGGCCATTGGATTTTTTTCAATTGACCTAATCCTTCCGGCCGCACTAGGCCCTGGGGTTTACTCAGCCTCTAACAGAAATGAGTACCAGGAATTAATTAAATGATTTTCCTGGGGAGTGAAGCGCGGCCGGCGTGTAAGGCTGACAACCTTACCGCCATCTTTGAGCCGATTGTCTAGATAATGTGGGACCCTCAACGTCTCACAACCCTATGTGCCTTCACGGCCTGTTACAGGGATAACTGTACTTTTAGTATATTACATTCATGTTTCTTCATGCAAGAGTCTTCTTGTAATTATGGCATCAATTAGATCTTGTAATATATTCATCTTCTGGGCTTATAGAGCTTTAACTCCCGTGCTGCACTGAATGGCCACATACGAATTCATGGTGGGGGTGTGTGTGGACGTTCTCCCACCCCTGACAAGCGTCCAGCTGCTGCAACCCCTCCCACGCTTGGAGATATTATTGAGGAATTTCCATGCAAGATTTGTGGGAAGTAAGTGAATGCCTACCAATGTTTACATCTCTCTAAAAGGTCGACACAAGGTAAATTTCTCTTTCATCTTTATGCCTGGTGTGCCTCTTGGACTGCGCCCCAATCTAACTTAAAATCAGAATTGGTGATGTTTCACTGTATTAGCGTATTTTGAAAATTATTTTAAATACTCTGTCATTTTTTCTTCTAAATAATATTTTGGAAAAGTTTGTTAACCACATTTTTGTGTTGTGAAGTCATTAATAACAGTAATAATAATAATAATAATAATTTGCATCCAGCAGACTGTAGTATCTGATTGCATTTCCTTTTAGTTTTTACTTGTCCCTTTTATCATTGCAAAGAAATGCCCACCATGTGTGATTGGGGACTTTAACCCCTCAGCTGTTGGTACTGTGGTTGTGCAGATGAGACATACCACAGGCCCCCTCCTATTCCATTTACTCTGTAAACCCTTGTGTTGATTTGAAAGAAATATAACAGCATAGTTTGTTATACCCAAACTACTTTGAAATGCAAGAGATGGAAAAATATCTGATGAAGTTGTTTGGCTAGAAAGATGTATCTTTTACACGATGTATCTGTTAACCTGGACATTCATGTGCTAACAGGCCATGTGTGCTGCTATTATCCTGCAGTTCAGTGTGATGTCAGTTGATTGTCTGGCATTATACCTACTGGAAGATGATGAACTGTGATGCATGTGACATTTGCAGTGATTCAATCTTTCCAAAATGAGAATCTTATCCATGTAAATATGTTTAATTTTGTAAGATTACATTCTGTTTGTGTTGACTTCTAAGTCATAAGATGAATCATCACATAAACTTGAATTCAAAAACCTTCTTGTTATTTACTTCTTATTATGCCTTAGTGGTCATAGTTCCTAGTTACAAATCTAGAGGTCCCGGGTTCGATTCCCGGCGCTACCAGATTTTCTGAGAAGTAGTGGGTCTGGAACGGGGTCCACTCAGCCTCATGAGGATAATTGAGGAGCTACTTGAATGGAAAAGTAGCAGCTCTGGTCTAGAAAACCAAAACTAATGGCCGTGGGGATTTATTGCGCTGACCGTGCGACATCCTCTATCTGTTAAAGCTGGCACTAACTTTGCTGACAAGCAGCGGACTAAAGTCATGGAGTTTTTTATTATGCACTAAAGGTTTTGACTGTAAATTGTAAATTTGTTAAAATGTGGAGATATATAAAAATGTATATAGAATATTATAATGATAATGAATTAAGTCCTATCTGACTCAGTTTTACAGAAACATGAGTATAAGAAAAAGATGATCACCTGAATGATATATTTTCTGATTGTAAAAGTCTGAGATATGACATCATCATCAACCTGTCAGACAACAACCACCTCATCTAGATAACCCACTCTCCACATTCAGAATGTGCCTATTAGCCACACTACAAATACACTGATACACAGATTGTTGCTTTCAAGCACAATTCACCCTTTATCATCATATTGGTCCTTTTCTTGAAACATACAGATTTCACTACCTCAGTCAACTCCAGCTACTCAACAAGAAAAAAACACCAGAAAGAATGTACCTGAAAAAGAAAAAAAACTTAACTTGAATTAACAAGAAGGATATGCACAGAAAATTAAAATATGATATCAGAATGTGAAGTGCCAAGTTATATACATAGGTTGTACCGAAAGTCATGAGCAACTTTTTTTTGCATGCAACCTGGGAACAGCAGATGAAAGAGAGTACGGTGGTAGGTGGAACCAGCTGTTGTGTTAACCTTGAGTGTCTTGCGACATCAATAGCTTGCATCACGTGACCAGTATCACTCCTAATAAAATGGTCGACAACGATATGTCGTTTCGCCAGTGTGCTGTCAGCAAATGTCTTGTGAAAGAGGAAATCCCTGCTGCAGAAATTCACCAGAGACTTCAGCGTGCTTATGGAATTGTGTGCATGGGTGCAAGCAGTGTTTGAAGGTGGGTGAAACATTTTAAAGATGGGAACACCAGCATCGAAGATGAGCCTCGGAATGGTCATCCTCAAACAGCCTCTTCTGAACGCAACAAGGAAAGAGTGGATGAGATCATTCAAGATGACAGGCGTGTGACTGTGGACACAATAGCCCGAAAACTTGGAAAAGGTCTCAGTGCAGTGCAGTACAGGAGATGAGTGAAAGCTTGGGCTATAGGAAAGTCTGTGCTCGTTGGGTCCCGCGGTTATTGACCTAAGACCACAAAGGTCAGCGAAAAGCCATCACCTCAGAACTGCTGCAGAGATATTGACACGAAGGCGATGATTTTTTCTCTGTATTGTGACAGGTGACGAAAGCTGGTTTCACCATTTTGAGCCTGAAACGAAACGGCAGAGTATGGAATGGCACCATTTGCATTCTCATCAAAAAAGAAGGCAAAGACAGTGCCATCAGCTGCTAAGGTGATGGGCACAGTCTTCTGGGATGCAGAGGGGTTTATTCTGGCCGAATTCCTGGAACCTGGGCAAACCATCAATGCTGCTCGTTATGTCCAGGCACTGCACAAGCTCCTTTGAGCTTTGCACGATAAATGTCCTGGACAAAACATCATCATCCTGCTCACCCCCCATGCCGCTTGTCTCACATTGGAAGCAATTGCAAAGATGGGGTGGGAAGTTCTTCCACACCCCTCCTATAGCCCTGATCCGGCACCCTCCAACTACCATCTTTTTGGATTTGTGAAGGATCAGCTGCATGGACAATGTTTTGAGACAAGGGAGGCAATTCAGAAAGCAGTGCATCAGTATCTTCAGATGGCTGGAATGGAATTTTACAGAAGGGGAATTTTCAAACTCCCAGAACGCTGGGAGAAATGTGTACAAAAAAGTGGTGATTATGTGAAAAAATAAAGAAAGGTCTGTGAATTGAGTTGGTGTATTTTGTTTGTCAATAATAAAGCATGTTACTTTACAAAATATTGTTGCTCATGACTTTCAGTACGACCCTCGTATAAAAAAGTTCAAACTAATTAGTAAGCAAATAACTTGTTATGTTGGAGAATACTTACAGTTAGAAAAGAAGCCTGTTATTTTATGCATTTTAATAAAATAAAGTCACATGCTACCTAATTCCTTATTATTTTAACATTTTATCTACATTTTTATACTTCTGCACATTTTAACGTATTTGTACTTATGGTCTATATATACGAGTATTTGGCTGATTTGTGTGAAACACCTGATGACAATCTTTTGCATTGGACACATGTAACATACAAAAATAAATAAAAAACAAGAAGGTTGTATAATATAAGTTAATGTTACATTTCATTTTATGACCATAAATAGGTTTAAATTATGTAAGAAGACCTTATTAAGTACTTCAGGGAGACCTAGAGGACCATAATACATGTGATTACATAAGAATGCTGCAGATTATGTGAACATAAATGTACTGTAGCCTAAAAGAAATACAAAAATGATATAGAAGATGGGTGCCAGCTCCTCAGACTGACTGCAGCATTCATATACTGTTTCTGTCCCTAACACCGATGAAGACCTACTTGTGGTAGAAAAATCTGTTGTTTAGAGTTCCTTGCCAAGCAAATTAGCACTGTAATGGCATGTCTGACTTGTATTTTGGAGCTACACATCTCAAATAGTAGCATTGGAACTGACAATCATAACATATTCTTCCATGCTATTTGTCAGTCTGTCCATGAAATGCCGAGAATGAAAGACTATTACTTCTGTCTTCACTCTTCGCTTTTCATCTCATTTGATACATAACAACCACTCTAGTTAAAATAGCTGCATTACGTTATATACAAATCAATCATCAGTCCATCCATATCTGATGAAACATATTCAGTGATCTATTTCTTGCAGTTCACACAAGATCGTAGTGTTACTGAACCAATAAACTAATTTATGTAGCACAAGATTTTAGGTTCTTACAGCGATGACTATTAAGATTACTCTCTTCTAGGAAGTTACTAGTCTGGAAGAAATTTATTGATGTTATGGATGAACATCACTAAACTTCTACCAGATTTCATGGCATGGCATCCCATGAGCTAGTACTTCTGACAATTAATGTAATATTTGTAATATTAATCTACTTCTAATTTCACTTGTAAGAAATGTTTCAGAGTTAAACGTGATGTATACCTTTAAATGTGTAATGTAACATGATCATGAAACTCAGAATGACTGGGTTTTTTAACTTTGTCCATCATCAGGTATTCTAAAGGCTAGAGAACACACTGGATTCATTGGGGTTAGCTCTTTCTAAGGGACCCACCAGAGTAGGTGTCTCCCATCACCTGTTGATGGAAACAGATACAATTTCAAGAACATTATGTTCTCTGATTTTTGGAATACTGAACAATGGATGAAGTCCAAAAACCCAGTCATTCTGAGTGTTATACTAGTACATCATTGTCAGAACTCTTTAGAATCTACATGATAATGAAAATAATGTATTTGGTTCATTTTTCAATTTCAGAGTTTTTAACAAAGTGAAAAGCCGTAGTGCTCATATGAAGTCGCACCGCCCCCCAGATGCTGAGCCAAAGAAAGCCAAGCTGGATCCTCACAAGATGGAGGCAGCAGAGCAAACTCTGGGACGAGCCATGGGTGTGAGTACAACCATTGGTCGGCACACCTGAGCACTTTCTTCCAGTTATCATCTTCTACCTGTCGTAGTACTATAGGATGACATAACCTAAACTGTGCCATGGGTGATATACCAGACTGTAAAGCTGAAGATGTGCCATAAAATGACACAAAGAATTGTGCCAGAGAAGTAGAAACCTTTGATAATCACATCCAGTGCCATAAAAATGGCTGAAATTCATCCAGCAGGAGCAGTTCATGGAACCAGTATGCAAACTTGGAACAACTGGCAGGCTAGAAGTAGCAGTTCTGTAGCAAAGGTTGATGATCTACAATTCCATATGGCACTTACGTCATTATGTCATAAAGATTGCACCTCAAGCTGTGCGTGTTTTTTTAACTGTGCTCAATGAAATATAGCCTCTCTACTTTTGTTGCTCATCTTCCTCTTCTTCTCAACTTCATCATTTTAATTTTCTCTTCTCAGAATGAACAAAGTACAACTGTTCTTGCCAGAATATGACAGATTCTTGTTTTATACAGTTGCCCTCTCTGTTTATATCTTCCATCAAAGTGTTAGCCAGCAGTTTCTCAAGAAAAGTCCATCATAAATACCATAGAGTGAAGTGGAGTGATCCTCTGAACATGCCTACTGTATAGACTCTCAAATGCGAGAGCTGTGGAGTCCTCAGTATGCTGCAGACATGAATCTCTGCCAGAGTCTCTTTGCAAGGTGCAACAAAGCCCTGATTGACAGTATTATCTTTCAAACAGATGTGTAGAATAGTGTTTGGTTCTAATCCACATGTTTTGCTGTCTTTGTTTTTTAAATAATTATTTCTAGCTAGATTTTTGTATAAAGCCGTCGTTATGTTGTTAGCTATGTACATTAGACTATGATTGCATATGTGTACACACATAATACATTTTTGTTATACCAATACCAAAGTGCAGAGCATACTAAGTATAGTGTAAAGTAAAGTGCCTTGTGACTGGGTAAAAGTTGAAAGTTACCCGGATCCAAACTGCTACTCAAAATATGAGTTGGGTCAAGTCAAGTGGAGGTGAAATGATGAGATGATTGGCGCAGCAGCGGACAGACAAGGTGCAAGGAAGCAATACATTACACACAGGGTAGGGTCAATATAATGTTCTCATAAAACAGCATTAATATTGATGAGTGTACATTGTTGATAACAAAACATATTTCTTATATATGGAAAAATGTATATATATACATATATATATTTAACAAAGTCTGTTTATCAAACCTGGACTGCAAATAATTTTGAAATAAAGCTGAACACAGTTTTCAGTATCAAAAATTTCCTAATACTGAAAGTGTGTACATCTTTGCAGCAGTGTTTTCCATTATTCTGCTATGCCATTCTGTAAAATTCTGTAATTCTTTCAGCACTGTGATGCATTGCTCTGTGAGCACATCACATAACTTCTGCACTGAAACTACAGCTGTATGTTTAGTCTAATGAAGCAAGTACTCTCATCAGATGGCAAAAGCATGTGTTCTTGTTGGAGTTCAGCTTACTTAGTATAATTATGTTCCACATAATGATGGGACCGTATCAACTGCCAATGTTATTTATAATTGGAGGTTATGTTGTTGGACTTTTCCTGGTATTTAAAATAGCTTATTCATAAGAATAAGCACAAACTATTATATTAAAACTAAAGCTTTTTCTTTTAATATTTTCTCTTGATGGAAAATACACCACAGTTTGAAATAACTTATTCAGTTATTTAAAAGATCTATTTGCTATTTTTCCATGTTATAATAAGCAGTCTGTTTTACAGTAATGAACCATTTAAAATGTACACTTTCAGTATATTCAGCAAAACATAATTTCAGGTGTTTCCATGTTAGTGCATGAGTGGCTTCTAATAGTGCTTCCACCAGTAGCCTTCTGAATTTACCATGTATAATCATTGTATCCCTTTATACAAACATACAAGATGACTAATATTTCTGTAGTAATGTAATATGTTTTAAGCTGTGAAACTAAACCAGCATATCTACGGATTTTATATCCTGTGTGAATCTACCATTAATTTAATAGCTGTTATTGTAATATAACATTGTTGACTCATGACTGAAAAAGCTGAGCTGAGACATACATGTTGAAAAGTGCACATGAAAGTAGCAGGAGAATACAGAAACAGCTATGTTTTACCAGCAGACAAGCAGGCAGTATATACTTCTCCTTTTACAATTAACACAACGTCTCTCTTCCTAATCTTCATTACATGCAGTCTTCCTCACTCTTCACTCTTTAACTTCTGTTACTTGTTCTGTACCAGTTTTTCACTTGTTCTCAGGTCTCCAAATTTTTGTCTTTTTGCAGGAGACCAGTTCAGCACTTTATTTGATCGTTTCGGACAAGGCAGCTCTCAGAAATTTCCCTAATCTCTTTCTCTTTTTAACTTAATAGGTCACATCTCCCATTATTCATACAATGAGGTACATGTCTGTACTTTTCAAATTTTTCAGTTTAAATGTGTTGGAGCTTTGATGATAAAATTCAATCTCAGGGGCTTTCAAACAACTTTCATAAATGTAAACATCTTTTACATTGTGAGAAATGACTTACTATTGCAGACAATGACTCTGACAAAAGACAGACCTGTCCCCTTGTCAGAGAGGGCACCCCACAATAACAAGACTCGAACTATTAAACATTAATAAATATCTGGTCATGAGCGCCAAATGGGGTTCGACACTAAGCCTGACTGACTGAGTGACTGACTGACCATCAGTTACAATGTGACTTTGACTTTGACTTGAGACCAGTCAGTTCTTAGCGTAACTCTGAGTACAGCAGAAGCAAGCTCTCATCCAACAAAGGGAATAAAAGACTTCACCAAGGTTAGTGGTGCAAGAAGTAACTATAACAGAGTTGTAAAAAACGTCTGACAATGCTGTAAGTGTATGATAATAGTACTTGTGTGCTCAATAAATATTCACTGAATCTGAGACCCACATGAAATTATTCGTTACGTTACCTAGGAGACAGAAGTAGGTTATCAGGTAACACATGACACTATATTGTACATGAACCTGTTAAAATACAGAATTGTATATTTGATCTTATTTATTCTACTGTCCTCCACTTCCACCCATACAATACTTTCCCATCAGCTATTCTTCAGTTGTAAGTAGTTGGTTCAGTGGGAGGTAAACTTCCAGTAACTTCCACAGTTGTTTGCAAATTATCTCATCTCACTTTATTGCCTCCTAATGCCATGGCATGACGTAGGTACTGAGAGAGGGAATGCAACCCTGAAAGGCCACCTTGAAAATAAGCTTCTAAGGGGTAGCTATGAAATCTAGACTGTCTTACAACCCTAACTATTATGATCTTTTAAGAATTGCTATGCATTGCTAGCTTTTCATAAGCACATGACAAAGAGACTGGCCAAATGACAAGGTTATTGTCATACCACCTTGTAGTCATTTTTATGAGAGTTTGCAGTAGGCATGAAACATTTATCTTATGTCTGACTGTGCCCCTTTAAATTCACAACAGTACATCTGACTTGTATATATGTGGGGATTCATTCAAAATCCTGGCTGACTGTGCTGACTGCTGTTGTTAATTGTTTCCTTGCTACCAAGCACTGCAGCAGTATGCATTTTAAAATACCCACAGCTGCTTTGTTCCATGTCACACTCATTTCACCATTTATAATACCTCATTCCACACAAATGCTTCAGCTGATAAAAGACATAACCTATAATTTATTCACAGTTCGCCCTGATAAGTTATTTTTCTACTGTTTAATGATGCAGATTGCATGTTTGCATTTAACCTCCCTTTCCACCACTAAAGATACATGCTTACTCAGTATTAGTGACACTCAACATTTTATAAAATTTAAAAAAAGTTGGGATGATATGAAGTGTGAATACCTTTAATGTCCATTACCTCCATCTAAAACAAAATAAAACTCACATAATAGTGGATAGCACTTGTGTTTCTTAGTCACAAGGTATCCGAGTTTGAATCAAAGCTGGATTTGGCTATCTGGAAGTTTCCCATAGGTTTCATGAGGCCATTTCCTCTTCCTCTGATTTGTTTCCTAGCTTCTAGTATATCATCCCGTTATCTACATTGATCTGAAATCACTGAAGTTGACACACGTAAAAATAAACCATTTACTTGAAGCTTCTTTTTATGTTGTATAAGGTTAGTAAGTTTGTTCCTGTGTTTAACAAATTAAGCACTATGCCATGAAGATGTATGCAGGAGTGGCTGTATAGATCCACATTTTCTTGACCTCGGTACTAGGTGGAAGTGAGTGGTCAGCTTCATGCCGCGGCTCCTTTAGTCCCAGGGAAAGAGCCCCCCCCAGTACCCATTGGATAGGAGGTTGGGTGGACCCCAGATCTGGTTGGACAACATTGAGTAGAGAAAATCCTTTACCCTACCAGGACTCAAACACCGACCCCTCACTTGTCCAGCCCGTAGCTAGTTTGAATGAAAATCAGATTCGCTTTATGACATTTAGAATAAACCTCCTTATACTAAATCATATCCAATATCATGAAGCAGTTTCAGAAATGAAATGTAGATGGAGAGGCAAATAGACACAGTCTCTCCAGTAGGTGTTCCATTGCATAGAGAATGAATAATAAACACATGCCTGAATACAAGTTTTGTGAAAAGACAATGCATAATCTTATATAAAGTAAAACACTGATACAAGTGCAATGAACTGAGAAAAATATGTTAATGCATCATATATCTAGACTTAACATGATAAATTTCATTATGGATTTATAGAAGGGATTTATGTGGAGAGTAAACCTTGAAGGCACCTTCTGTTGGATAGTCACAACACTGGAAACACCTTTGAATTGTGTTGCGGTATAATACCTGAATGAAATTATCATATATTAAGCGCTATGAATATTCTTCCTTGTATCGACGGTTATATATAGCATTTATCATACTCAGAACATCAGAAACTCTCAGATTTTAACAGATGTTGTTTTGTTTGAAAAGAAATATTGATCCCCCATGTGTACATGTGCATGTACATATGTATACAGTTTATGTATTTATATGGTGGAATACATGCACATACTGTATGTAAGCTTAGCTTGGTACAAAAAGAGATTTGTTTCCTGTTTTAAATACAGTAAAATATGTTTCCTTGGCTACAAACTTCCTTTCAGGTTTTGCTGCCAGATACTTTGCTCTGTGTTGTGATAAATACAATTTTATTGTGTCTTTTGAACTATGTACAGGTCAGCTGACAGCAGGAATGTGTGTACCCCACTATAATGACAATCCTCACTCAAGAGTAAACAAATTTTAACTAAGAGTTTAGTGTATGAATATGTGCTGTATGATAGTGTATATGTGAATGCTTGTGTATATAAATCTATTTAAAGAAGAGCAGGATCTATATATTTTATGTTCGTTGTTGAGGCTGTATCAGTTACCTAAGTTCTCATAACTATTGTGAATCATAGCATTTTAAGAATAATAATATGAACAAAAATTGCAAGTTTAGGTGAAACTGTTAATGAAATCGTTGTTAGCGGATGGATATTGTTAGTTAGATTCCTCTGTCAGTTGACTTCCTCTGGTGTTTGTTGTTATGTATCGGGTGCTAAGGTCACTTAATTGTTAAAAAATCATTATTGTTGTGTGAATTCTTGTGTACATCAGACATTACGGTGAACTTTTTCAGTGTGATTTCAAAAAACAGAAAACAATCAAGTAATATTGCTGTGGTCTTTCAAAAAAAAATTACCTGATAATGTCAAACTAGTGTTTTAATTATACAGTAGATTTTTAACAATCAATAGTATTAATCTATTGTTCATGTGCCTGGATTTGTATCTGTGCCAACAATGACTGGAGTGTGGAAAGGGACACATGTTGCAAAATGATCTCATAATCATGACGAGCCATGACACTCGAGCAACTCTTTCCGACTGGATTTTATATAGTCAACCGTACATTTACTCTAGTACTTAAGTTTTCTGCCAAAAAAGGATACCCTTGTGTGCCGTGAAGACTAGGGAGTAAGCATGCAATAAGCTAGCTCATTATATTGATGTACGTATTAATTCTGTGGTGGCAGCATTTCTTCCTTAGAGCTGCTATGTAATTCTCCTGACCGATCCCGTCCCCTCCGCCCTAAACCCAACCCCACCCCTTGCTCATTATGGGCCCCACGCTCTGCTCATTCTCCAGTATGATTGTAGCAATGTATATCGGTTATATTTGGTAATCCTTCTTTGTTTCACACTCAACACTACAAAGCACACATTCAAGACTCAAAAATTATTGTATGCCATAATATGATGTATTATAGCTCAAGATTATACATATTTTTTGTTTAAATACTATCTCACAATTTTCACTTCCTAGATGACAAAATT
The DNA here is from genome assembly GCF_002891405.2 of Cryptotermes secundus. Classification (NCBI taxonomy): domain Eukaryota; kingdom Metazoa; phylum Arthropoda; class Insecta; order Blattodea; family Kalotermitidae; genus Cryptotermes; species Cryptotermes secundus. The sequence goes on from NW_019725416.1 coordinate 4,551,662, forward strand.
AATATTTCTGTACGTAGGGTGGTGAGGCCAAATACCAGAGTGTTCAACGGTACTAGTCGAAACTTTCGCTGTTAGGTTTGTACTTTGTGATCCAAAACTACGTGGAAGAACAAACATGTTGTTAGAACTGTAAAATATCTGTTATATATTTAACTTGTTTTTTATAAGCATTGAATATAACTGACAGAAATGTGTACTTTCCAAATTCTTATAAATTCAGTTATTACTTTTCATTATTTTCACTTTTCTGAAAGGATGTGTATATTTTTATGCACAATAATCTGTTAGTTGTTTTGAATATATGTGCTATTAATTGACATATAATAAGATGCTGTACTTATTACAGATTTAAATTTGAAGTCTGTAACAAAATGTATGAGCCATCATGGCTGTGTTGGGCAGGTCTGATGGCATCAGCTTGTCATTTCCATAATAAGAGCAGATCATATGTAGTGTGCAGAAATGTGGAGCAGATCTGGGGGAATACTGAATATATTGCAGTTTTTGTGGTAAGAACAAGGGGAGGTACTCAGATGCACAAGTTCTTTTTTGCTTACTTGGGAGTCTTTTAAAATGTATACTTCATTAACTTCTCATTGGAATGTGTGAAGGATTTATTTTGACTCAGAGTGAAATGTGTCAGGACCATGATCAACTTATATTTATAGAATTAAAATGGTAATAATTGTTTTTAACGTAAGAATTAGGACCATTTGAGTATCTTTACTCTTCTATGTCTTTCAGTACATATACTTCAGTCTTTTATTCTACAAGTAATTCTTGAATCTCAGTAACTTCTTAAGAACTTCAGTGGAGCTTTTGCTAATGTAATCATCCTAATTAATCTCTGTTCCTTACACATATACTTTGACAAAATATTAGTAGCATATCATTACAGGGGTATGCTTAAGTAGAAATTCAAGTGGATCACACACGTTACTTCTGATGACTACGTCACACTTCATCACCTCTGTGTACCTCAAGGAGAGCATGTTAACAGTACTCTCTCTTCCTTGTAGTTTAATTTAAATTTGTTTTTATATGGTGAAATTTCTATGGTATGTCATCGTACTTCTTTGTGAATTCTGCTCTGAAATGCAAGCTGATGGAGCTCTAACCTGCAAGCTAGTCGTAGAGCTGCATTATTAAGATGTATCCAGTAAGTTCTTCCAGGTCATGGAAGATGCCTTGCACAGTAGTCAAATATAGGTCACTGCATAGTATTCCATTATTTGGAGTCTATGTTCTACTTTCTACCAACTGTTGACTGCTGTTGAGGGTGTATAAATATTGTAAAATAGTTCAGTACTTCTACATCGAGGTCAAAGAAAACCAGTGTTTAGGATAAACGTGTGGAAATTAGGTCTAGCTACAAAGGCTTATTTGTTCCCAAACATTATTACTACTACAAAATATATGCTACATGTTATACCTGTTATGATAAACCATATTTTATGATGTTGCTCTTCAACATTTTTCATTGAGCCAAGACAAATCTACTGCTATCCTTAATAATCATTGATGCCAAGATGAAGACAAAAAAAAAACATTACTCCATAGTTGGTGAGTTTCATGGTAGTGTGTCTGTGTCATGTACTCTGAAGTAATGAGAAACATATCAGTGCTTCAAGGTAACTTAGGAAGGCGTGGTCCTCATTGCGGGAACAAATTTGCCTTTGTTGCCAGAAGCCAGTTCATTAAACAGCCTGAAACAAGAGGAGGGGGATGTATTATGCACATTCCACTTGTCAAAGCTCAATATATAACCTCCATGAAGCATACTCAAAGGGATTTCAAAATGAAGTGAAATTTCATGATTTGCAAAAGTATTGAACATATTTAGGTTGACATTGGTGATGATGAAATGGATTAAGAGTGGTGCAACATATTTTAAATAAATTTTACAAATAAAATAACCCCTCCACAATTCATATGTAATACCATAGGAAGAGGGCGGTTTAGAATTTGGTATGTCAAGCCACAGCTAATAATAAAAAGAGTTCATGTGTCTTAATGGGAGATAATGGCCAACTGAAATCGATGCCTTGATCACCCTCTATCTATGAAAACATTTAAGCATCACTATACAGAAGGTAAAGATGACACAAAGTGCTATATGCCACAGTACAAGACAAGTAACCAGATGTATATTATCATGATCTGTAAGCATACTTTTGTGGTGAATTCTCATTAAATGTATTTTTATCTTTGAAATATTTTATTAATCCCTGTAGATGGTTGTGCAGAGTGACAAATAGCCTACTACTCCCTTGTGAGCAGTGTTTGCGTGGAAAAATTTGTACTTTAGGCAACAATTTTTCTGTGGGTTTTTCTTCCAAGAGTGTTTTATTATTGAGCTTTGTTTTTGAGAGAGATGTGGTATTTTCTTGTAGATAATATTAATAACAACTATGTATCCTGTATCCATGTACAGTGATGGACTGAGATCTATACTCCCTTTGGAAATTGAGTTTTACTATTCTACCTTTTATCAAGTGGTCAGTTAAAAATACAGTCAAAAATGAAATTGTGTGCTAGTTATTTTTGATGTATGTTCCCTTTCATACATCCAGCTGTTCCTTCATCCATATGTATAAATAAGGGGTGAATGCAAATAAATTTTCATGTAATAGCATTCTTAGTGCTATACTCGTACATACATAATTTGACTCTATATTGCTGGTGTGATCAGTCTGTAATATATAAAGTGCTTCTTTTGAAGCAGAGCATACCAATATGTATACTGGCAAGCTTGTCAGGAGTTGGAAGTTGCATACCTGCTACTGAATTATGATTTTTTACCCTGAAGTTAAAATCAAGCAAGAGAATACCAGCAAACATGATTTTTGGAAAAAGAGAAAACATATCACACAGGGTTTGGACTTGGACTGATTACCAGATCACTGTTTCAGTAGGATGCCATTAGTGTCTACAACAAAGTCCGAGAATGAAGACAAAATGTCAGCGATTTTGTCATATTATCAAAGAAAATGTGACAAAATGGCACAACATACTTTTTTAGAAAAAATCAGGATCTTCCTCCACTTAACTCAAGAGTTCATGCCTTTGGGTTTTCTATGTGAAGATAATATATAATGTAGTTAATATGACCGTTCATGAGGAAAATTAGGTCCGATTGGGTGCCCAGTTATTCATTGAAGGGAGGAGGTCACGGCCTATAGATAAAGGCTTCGTTTAAACTGTGGCCAGAATCAGCCTCATTTCTTTGTGGTTTATTTTACGATGCTGTCGGTATTTCAGACAATGCAGTATTGAATGATAGTCTTTCTCACTGAAGATTCCTGTATCATTCATCTTCAGTTTACCCCGATGATGGACGCAGTAAGTTAAACCGAAATATTCGGTACTGTCTTCCAGGATAAGGGTGACATTCTGGAAAGTATTGTGCGTCCAAATCCTGATAACTTCAAATCTCGCGCCTCTTTCATTCTATACAAAACGTGCTACCCGTAGGAAGACTCTGTGATCAGTCGTATAGCAGTCTTTGGTATCAAACAACGCAATGTGATTGGTTACAAAATTACACACGCACACATGAAATGTGCAGTAAATTCTGTGCACGTGTTGTAATTTTTTGGTCATATTTACATGTTCTGTGGACGTGTTGTAATTTTTTGGTCATTTTTACATGTTGTCTTCAAGATATTGAGTGTGGCGTTTTATATAATACGGGAATGCGCACAATGTGCATAGAGTAATTGTTTTCTATTCGCGACTGTATTCGGTTATTGATGTGGTTAGGTTTTTGCATATGGTAATGTGGTATCTACTACACTTTTTATCACAGTGTTTACACACACACACACACGCGTCATTTGCTTCGTGGAAACGTTCATTCTTGCATATCTTGTGGTGGAATCCGTGTGTTGCCAACCTAGTAATTGTGTGTCGTAATTTTCTGTTGGGTCCTGTCCAGGTTCTGTCAGTCATTGCATCAGTGCTGTAGAACTCTTCCCATATTTCCTCTCTTTTTTGTTTTCTTTCTTTGATAACTTCCTCTGAGTTTTTTGTGCTTGGCAGTTGATATCTGAGTTCTTCTAATAGGAAATTTTCCTTGCAGAGTTCGTATGTTAGTCTGGATTGTGTGTTCTTAGGAAGCCCTAGCGCTAGTTTAAGGTATCTTGCCTTCACTTGTTCCATTTTCCGCAGGTTTTGTTTGGATAGTTTTTCCCAGGTTATCTCTATGCCATATAGTAGTATGGGACAAATTTTTGCATGGAATATTTTCATTGCTGTTTCTAGCGATAATAGTTGCAGGTTTCGGATGGTGTATATAGCTTTGATGGCTGCTGTGCATTTTTCTGTTATGTGTGCTGTGAATGTTGTAGATGTAGACTGCAGTGTTAAGCCGAGGTATTTATATTGTTTTACTGATTTTATGTGTTCTCCATTAAATTTTATTTCATCATTTTTTCCTTTTCTTCCTCCTTTTCTGAAAGTCATTAGTTGGGTTTTGTTTTTATTTATTTGAAGTTTGTTTTGTCTTGCCCAGTTCTCCAGTGTAGTGGAGGCTTCCTGTAGCTCCTCAATATTTTTTCCTCCAATTGTCATATCATCGGCGGACATAATTAATTGTACCCCTGTGTGTTTTTCCATTGTTTTGGCCAAGTCTGCTGTTGTAATATTGAATAGTAATGGGCTGAGGGGGTCCCCTTGCAGTATGCCATTTGTTTGGGTTATTTCTTCGGATTCTGACACCGTGTCTTTTATTATGATTTTATTGTTTTTGAGGATGTCTCCTATTAGTCTTGTTGTTGTGTTCTCTTCTCCTACTATTTCCTTCAGTTTTGTTGTGTGGCGTTTTATAAATGTAGGTAGGATATTTTACTTTGTTATCTAATGACATTTCCGGCATCGAGAGTATATAACATTGATAAATGTATGTTTATTACGAAAAAATTAACTGGAACGCCGTGACAAATGTAATATATTAATGAAGATAAATATGTGCTCTTTTATCTATTCCGCCATTGACGAAGGTTCAGTCGGATAAAATTATTTTAACTTTAATAAGACTGAGGTTTGAGGATCTCTCGAATGCAAACATCAGAGCATCCCATTTATTACTGATAGTTGCACAGAAGTAAAATATTTTTGTAATTTAATGTTACAAGCATGAATTAAAAACTGTGGTATAACTTTGAAAAGAGTAACCGTACAAGACTGTGAACTTCAAGTAATTAACTGCATCGAGCTGAGCCTTTCCTGAGAAGCCGCCATTCGGTCAGCTATTCAAGAACTTCCCGACACTTCATGGAATACTAATATGCATTACTGTGTTCACAAGAGCCCTCCACTGTTACCCATCCTTAGCCAGATCAGTCCAATCCATACCATCCCATCCTATCTCCATCCATCTACGCATTGGTCTCCCCAGTGGTCTCTTTCCATCTGGCTTTCCCATAGATATCCTATATGCATTCCTCTTCTCCCCCCTCCCCAATTCGTGCTGCATGCCATGTCCATCTCATAATTCTTGACTTGAACATTCTAATTATACAAGGTTTGAAGCTCCTCAGTATGCAGTGAAGGAAAAGTAAAAAGTAAAAGTTGTCCCGCTGATTAACCAATTAGACACTGCGCCATGAAGGCGTTTGGGGTAGTGGATGTATAGGTCCCCATTTTCTTGACCTCGGCACTAGCTGGAGATGAATGGTCAACTTTGCCCCCAGGGTACTACGGTACTCCTTTATTGTGACTGGGGTTGGTTGTCTCGAAATTTTCATTACTTTCGTTTTCTCCACATTCATTTCCATGCCATAGCACCTTCTAATTTCAATTAGTCTATCAATCATGCCCTCTAGCACAGTTTCTTCCTTAGCCATTAACACAAGGTCATCTGCATATTTCACAGTTTGAATAATTTTCCCTCCTATTTTGAAGTCTCTGAGCCCATCCAGAGCTTCCTTGGTAAGGCATTCGCTGTACAAGTTGAACAGAATTGGTGATAAACAGCATCCTTGTCGAACTCCTCTTCCAATCTGCACACTTCTTGTCTCCCCTCT
>NW_019725416.1:4558968-4590557 GCF_002891405.2 Cryptotermes secundus
GTTCTGCCTTTAACTTCAGAGCAATAATTCTGTCATTACAAACAATCTTCTTAACAACACTCCTCACTACACTTTTATGCACCACTATTGTCACACCTCTTTCAGCCCGTTCACCTCCAGAATAATACACTGTATAATCACCACTTCTTATTTCACCTTGTCCTTTCCACCGCACTTCGCTGATACCTAAAACAGACACCTCATTCTTCTGCATTTATGTTTTCAAATTCTCCAATTTGCGTGCTTGATTCAAGGTCCCTACATTCCATGTTACAGTCTTGTAGCCATGATGTTCCTTCTGATCTTCACACTTTTTCTTCTTGTAACGCCTGCATGACATTTCCTCTAGAAACACTCCCCCCAGGAGATCCGATTGGGGGAGTAGTTTACCTCTGGATTGTTTTGTTTCCAGAGGAAACATCTCGCATACATGGTATCTCTGTTTTTGGAAAGAGACTATCCAGGAAAAGTGATAATGTGGTAGTTTTCTATTTGCTTTCCACACCGCAGTACAACAGCCATTCAAACCACTCTGGTCACGCCTGTTGCTATACGAACTTGAACCATCTCGAGCATCATTTGCTCTGAGCTTCAAGTCGCTGCTGATGACGCTGCTTCCGGCATCAGTTTTTGGTCTCTCTTCATCTGACCTGTCCAGCAAGGGAGTCCCTGCCAGTAGCTACGCTACCACTGGTATAGCTCTCAGGGTCCTTGGCATACTCAAACCCCCTCACCACGATAAGGTGGAGACACCAATGAGAGGGATATATATATATAAAATTACGAATATATTATGTGTCAACCTATTGTTGGCAATGGGATATGGAATGAGTTATCACGAAGACAGACTCTTGATAAACTGTTGGTTGCTAAGTTACACAGCAGTGGAATGAGGTTATGCAACCCACGTTTAAGTGGCAGCCGGTAAATAAGACTTCTGCACAGGCGCGATGACATCATATTGCAGTAGTGAGTAGGGGGCCATGTGACCTCTGTGTTTCCGCAAGTGACGTCACATATCCCCAGAGTGGAACCAGGAACACAGAAGAATAAGGAGGTGGCCCTGTGAGGATATCATATGTGATTTAGAAGACTTTATGTGTGAGATGGTGCAGTGATACTGGAGGAGTAAATGGAGTGCATACTTGGAGTGATTTGAAGTGACAGTTTCTGTGTGGAGATCTGTTGCTAGGAGACTAGTGGAAGACAGAGAATCCTAGTGCGTGTGGAATGGTTAACTGAAATGTGTGTAAATCAGTGAATCTTCTACCACTGCTCATACAAACTATATCTGAAATGTGCTACAGACAGAAAATTCAATCCACATGAAAGCAACCACAGCGGATACACCCCTTACACACTGAATATCCACTTTCATAGAAATCAAAATCTTACTGATCCACAGTGATGTATATCCAGTACTGCAAAATGCGCATTACTACATACTAACATCCGCACACACACATATATGTGGGTAAGACATGCGGAAGAGAAAATGGTGATCTTCTGAACATGCACAGGATAACACTACCTACAGCTGTGCTACACATATAGAGGGAGGATTTTTACTCATTTGACGAGTTCACGGTTCTGCCATTCACAGTGGCCAGAGTGCCACCTGCCACGAGGTGCATACAAATTTTGCCAGTGAATCAGCTGCTAATGTTTGGAACGAAGGGAAGTAACTTGTAGTCGACTTCACAGCAGTCAGTGCAGTTCATGCATGGGGTTTTGTTATGAGTTGTCAGCAGTAGGCAGCCATTATCAGCTCCTTAACGCATTTGTTCTCAGTTTCAGTTAGCAGTGCTGTATGTCATGTTGCTGCATACATTAGAGCAGCGTGTATTTCTGTATGACAGCTATATGAAATACGGATCTGCTAGAAAGTGTTCGCCATAATTTTGACGTAAACCTCATGATGAAATAATTCCCAGCAGAAAAACAATTCACAATTTTGCAAATAAACTTAGAACAATGGGACTCTTAAAAGACAACAAACAAAAACATAAGCACCGAGTGGTTGCTGAAAAGTTACATGACATAGCGACCATACAATGGACAGACTGGCTCATTGGTAAATTCAGTCCAATAAACTTTTGTTTAATGGCCAAAATATCACCCGTTGTGTGGCAGCACAGACACCCTGACTGTATATTCACAACAGGAAGCAAAGCATAAAAATATTCATTAGGCGCTTTTGATATTATTGGTATAATTAATAAAATGAATATGTTCTTAAAGTAATTACTGATTTCACATTTTTCAGATAACCGAACATAGTTGTGGAACCTCAGGTTCTTTTATGAGAGTTCTAACAGCAAGTGAAATTGCCTCAGACACAACAGGAGGTATCTGGAAACAAAACTTGTGGAATTTGCCGTTGTGTGGGATCATACAGGAAAGACATGCAATGTAAATGTTGAAGAAAGCAGTCTTCTGGGATTTGGCACCGTGTATATGTGGTGTTAACCGACGTTTCGGAGGAACGTATCGCCCCCATCTTCAGGGTTGAAGAAGTATAAGTAAATCTGCAAGCGACAACACCGTGAGACACGGTCAAGCAGACTTCTTCAACCCTGAAGATGGGGGCGATACGTTCCTCCGAAACGTCGGTTAACACCACATATACACGGTGCCAAATCCCAGAAGACTGCTTTCTTCATAGTCACCGCCGTGAAAGCCTCAAATCTTACAATGTAAATGTTATTTGTAGCATAAGAGGTCTGCAAGGGGAAAGCAGGCTCTGTGAATTATGCCAGGAACTGTGTATAATATTGTAAGTCTTTGCTTACTGGTGTTGTTTCATCTGTTGTCATTCATAGTGTGTTTCCTTTTTTGGACCTACAGTGAACATTCTATAGCGAGCCTTAAAAATTATTTCATATATTGAAAGTGTATGTGGTTAATTTCTAGGGTCTGCAGTGAATATCTTCCTTGTGTAAGTGACACTTCATCTGTTGACAGTACTAGTGTGTGCATCCGTTTCTTGGTCAGCTTTGAAATTATATGACAAGCATATGTTTAAGTCTTAGTGCAAGTAAGTATGTACTGTATGTATGTATATTCTCACTCATGGAGCTGAGCCCTTCTTGAGAAGCTGCCAGTTGTGTGGCTACTCAAAGAGCTTCCCAGCATTTTCTGGAACCAAAAGGTTCATTACCCTGTTCACAAGAGCCCTCCACTGGTCCATACCATCCCATCCTATCTCTCTAAGATTCATTTTAATATTGTCCACCCACCTATGTCTTGGTCTGTATAAGAGTAATTCTTTTATGAAATGTACTTGAGTTAAGTTACATACATAATATTTTTGAGTAGGATTGCTTTTCTGTGTTTCAGCTTCTGTCATCAGTGTTTTCATTCTTTTGTTATTTATGCGTACACTCTGATAATATTTGTCATATTTTGATTTCAGTGTTATTTAAGTTCCATTTTGAATTATGTTCCAAGTATGATTCCAGTATTTAATATTAATGTGATGTAACATGTATAATTGTTCATTCAGTTTTTCTTTCCCTGTTCATCAGAATGGGACTGTTCATATGTGTGTGAACTTCTTACTGAGGAATGAAAGCGGGAAACAGTTTGGCATGGCAGTATTTATTGAAGGAGAACAGTAGTGTGTACAACTCCCCGTGTGTCGAGTATCACAGGTGCCAGAGTTGGGACTGTTTTTTTCATCTACAGTGGTAAAGTAGACTTGTGAACCCTTGAGTGTATGAAGTCAAAAAGACACACTTATAATATTAATGACAAGAAATTTAATTTTTTGCGTTTGTATGCACAAGCAAAGATATACTGTATTTCAAGTTTGTCAGACATGGTGTTACCTCATCTGTTCCGTTGCAGTGGTGGAGATATCGACCAACACGCATTATCAGAAAAACAGAAGGATGTGGTAAAAGGAAATAATTGTTCATCTGATGTCATGCCCATCCTCATAAATGTATAAGAATTTAGTACCTGAGGGTTTGCCTGCCACAGTGTACACTATGGATGCAGTGTCCAGTCTAATGCTCACACATTGAAGATGACAAAGAAGCATTATATGCCTAAGTATTTGTCAGCCTGCACCAGAAGTGAGAAACCTGCATTCAGTTTCAACACCCTCAGCATTAGAATAGTTAGTAAAATTATATGCAGCAACATACATCCTCCTTAAAGAACAGAGTGCTTTTACCTACTTGCAGCAGTTACTGTACCCATGAACTCCGTGGCCTGCAGTCGGCAAGCAAACTATACCAACAGAGCCACCTCCGCTTGTCCGTGAAGTTAGTGCCAATTTTGCAGATAGAGGTGGTCAGTGCAACGGCTCCCCACAGCCGTTAATCTCGGTTTTCTGGACCGGAGCCGCTATTTCCTTGAAATAGCTGCTCAGCTATCCTCACAAGGCTGAGTGGACTCTGTTCCAGACCCACTACTACTCAGAAAATATGGTAGCACCAGGAATCGAACCTGGGACCTCTGGATCTGTAGCCATGAAGTCTGGCCACTAGACCACAGAGTCTGTCTGCTGTACCTATATCACTTTTTAAATATTTTGTAAACAGGCTGTGAAACTGTTTTGATTAGGTGATTAGCTGTATGAATAAGGAATGACTTTCCATTTTAATGGCAGTCTCAGCATCCATCATCAGGGATTAATTGTATGAGTGATGCAGCAATGTGGCCACTGTATACATGCAGTTGCTCTTGGAATCTGGTGTCCTTGTTGCAAAGGGACTAGTGGAGAACAGTGGGTGGAGGCAGGCATTGACTTATATCCAGGACAACAGTTATCATCTCCTAACATCGGAAGACTAGGATGTTAGCAAACGTTACTAGTGGCTGTGTGTTGAAGGTGCTGCTTCATTGACATATGCTATTAGCCTAGACTACATTCTGTATTCCTGTTTAAGTTACTGGGATGTAACAGGGCTGGACTGGTAAGCATGTACTCTGTAGTTTTAGCCAGTAGCAGCGTGGCATGCGTAGTTCAGTAGTCGTAGTTATTGCTGTATCCTGTAGGTAATTGTATGCAGTACTGCATTATGTTTGAAGATGGTATACGGATGGTACTGGCCCTTGAGACTGGGTTACATCCTGACATCATCAGAGAAATGGGATTTAGTATAAATCTGTCTTGAGAACCTAGCTACCATTGCACATCAGCAAAGTGATACCATTGACACACAAGTACTGGGACTGCTTGCTTCATTCCACATTATCCATGTTAAATGATGCTGTTCATGACCAAATACATGACGAGATCACCTGATCACCTGCTGTTCTCCAGGTTCATCAGAATGGAAGCAGACATTTCATTGAAGCACTGGAAATTTGATTGCATACTGACATGGGGATTTGTTCAAGGAGGTTTTGTTTTCAGGAATTGAGATGGGTTGCAGGTAGGTTGGAAGTTGAACACAAGAATTACTGGTTTTGTTGTCGTCTGCTCCATGTAGTCTTTCTGAACTATTGTGGCAAGACATTGGATTATGTTTTTATGCATTTAATGAAATGTAACAACAATTCAGTCTAGTAGCTCATGGATGTATGGTGCTGTTTGTTAAAATGTTTTTGTCCGGATATGCCTATGCATATCTTTGTGCCCAAGTTGTAATGACACTGACATGAAAGGTAAGTGAGATATATGTAATTCTTATTTGGAGGTAAGTGTTTGCTGTAAGGATGCGTGTACTATTATGTACCATTTCGATCGAAATAAAGGCTTAAATCCCATGTTGAACCTTCCCTCATCCCAGTTTTCACACTGTATTTTGTAATAGTTTCTGGACTTTTGTTGATTATCTGTGCCTGAATTTTTTTCTTGTGTTTTTGTCATTAACGTGTAATATAGGATTTTTGAGATCCCTCTTAAGTTGAATCGTGTCCTGATAATTATCAATTTGGTTCCGTTTACTTCCCCCCCCCCAGGCTTTGTTTCCTATTTCACCATCTCTTCGTATTTCGTGTGCACTTTGGGTTTGCAGCATTTAAATTTGTAATGGGCTGTCAGCTATAGCAGCATAGCAATAACAGGGAATGAGTCTTAGTGAATATACTGAGATTATACTTCGGGAAGACTTTGTCTGAGGCGACTGATATCAGTATAGAATTATCTATTTTGGTTGTGATCAGCATAAGCGTCTTATTTTAATGTAGTGGATTTGGAAGAAAATATAGATTGGATATTCAAATGGGCCATGGTGTATGAACACAAAAACATTTGTTAAGTGTGTTTTTGCTCTGTTCAGTACATTTCATGAGAAGCAGGAAAGTCCAAAGGTACTTGAAAATGAGATGGTGTAATTAGGGCTTTCCACCCTCCCCCATTTATCTAGCAGTATGGTCTGTAGTGTAAATCCTTGAACATAATTATCATGTTGCAGTGGGAACTGGCCGAGGTAAGAAGGTGAGAAAGTAAAAAAAGGGAGACTAATGAGATGTGATATAAGAGTATTTACATGCAATGTAAAAAGAAAGGAATGTGCAAAGTAGTGTTGAGATTTGGCATTCCCAAATAAATATGGGGGAGGGGAAATTGCAAAATAATTGCCAGGAATTTTGTTCGTGGTTTTGCTTGGCCATGAAATAATTTCCTATTAGGGATGTTTAGTTTGGGAAAATACGTATCTGTGATATTGGCTGAGAAAGGAAGGCTTATAAGTAACACCTCAAATAGGTTCTGGACATAGAATGAAGCCAAAGGTTGGTGTGTTGTGGATTATCAGAATATTTTTAGGGGCTGAAATTTCGCATTTGTTGGTTTAGGTGTATTGAGGACAGCAATAAAGAACCAAGGGCATGTCAGTCATGGGAGAGGAATACAAAGGATATTTTGGTAGAATGAATAGAAGAATCTGTTGGGGATACAAATAGAATATTTAGATGGATGTTGGGAGAAATGGAGCCAAGGGTAGGATGTGGCTACGATTCTTTTATTATCTGGTACTTCGGCAAGTTGTGGCTTATTGTACCAATTCTAGATGATTGTGATTGTAGAGCAGTTGGTGGAACGGAGATTGGCAAGGGAAATCGAAGTACGAAATGTACAGGTGGGCGGCTATAAGACGCAGTGGAGATTTCTCTACAGCCAGGGACCATACAACAATGCATACAAGTTCAATTCAAATTAAATTTTCCGTTGGTATAATCAAGCCTGTTAACACATTTTTTCCGAGAGAAAATTCAGAGTTTCGGTCGAAGGCGAAACGTTTGCTCGCATTTTACAGCGTTTGTATAAATGAATTCCCCCCCCCAAGAAACTAGTTTCCATCTACGTGTGTTTGCTGCTGACACCTATGTATATGCGACAGAGCAAAGAAGTTATGTTCTCAGAACGCTGCAGCGAGGTCTGGATGCGAATCTGTTGGGTGTCATCTCATATTGAACGGTCGAAGAACCCCCTTCGTGAGTCTTGTACAACCTCTGTATATTTTTCTGTAAGAGGATTAGATACAGAAATGATCGAAGCCCAATGCCTTCACAACATTTATTAGAGCATGTCCTTCATTGAAAAGTGAGCGATTAAGCTCTGAGATGAAATGTACCGTCCTCAGAGCATTATTTTTGTCTGCAGTGTCGTATGCTTGCCTTGAGATTTGCGGCAAATACCCACGTTTCGAAAGTGTAGCGCTTAGAAATCAAGGTTTTCCTCAACAACACCAATATCCCAATGCGTATAGCGGTCAGCAATCAGAAGCCACAGAAAATCGTGAAAATGCAAATGATCGGAATACTGGATAAGGCGCAGCCCGACAGAACACAAGGATTAAATTTTGCGGCGACGAAGCTTATGATCGTTGAGGTGACTAGATTGCCGGTCTAGCGTGAGCTAATGAAAATAAGGCAGAAAGCCATGTGCAGTAAGAGAAAACCACGTAAGATTGCGCAGTGGCATTTTCTTGTAGTTGGCAGCACTGCTGACTGGCGACATTCTGTTGAGAGATGAAGCTCGTGGATTGGTGTACTACTGTGTGAAAAATTTTCATGAACGCGGTTTAATAAAGATATAACAGGTAAGAATAACAATTCATCAATCTTCATATATATCTGAATATTAAGAAGGCAAATTTGATTTTTTTCATTCTGGTCCGGCACACTAACAATTATAAATACAAATCACTTCGTCCAGTGTGACATACAAGTTTTTACTACGTGAAAACTTATCTCCGTTACATGTTTCGGTCCTTACGGACCATCTTCAGAGGGAACATCATAACGAACTGGAAACTACCATCACAATAGGTGTTTTGATTTAAAATACATACACTTATATACTATAATGCACAGTACGCATAAAGTCGAACATTTCACAATCACAGCAGCTTCCTGGTATTGTAAAGTTTTTAAAATTTCTAGATGTTAGTTTTGAGGTTTTCACGGCGATGACAATGAAGAAAGTTGTCTTCTGGGTTTAGGCACTGTGTATTCTTCGTTTTGGCCGACGTTTCGGAGGAACGTAGCGCCACCATCTTCAGAGCAGTTGAATAGCTGCGGAGAGCAGTAGCTGTGGTGATAGGATGTGGAAGGTGCTGCTTATATACACTTCGTATATAAGCAGCTATTCAACTGCTCTGAAGATGGAGGCGCTACGTTCCTCCGAAACGTCGGCCAAAACGAAGAATACACAGTGCCTAAACCCAGAAGACAACTTTCTTCATTGTCATCGCCGTGAAAACCTCAAAACTNAGTGTATGTATTTTAAATCAAAACACCGATTGTGATGGTAGTTTCCAGTTCGTAATGATGTTCCCTCTGAAGATGGTCCGTAAGGATCGAAACATGTAAAGGAGATAAGTTTTCACGCAGTAAAAACTTGTATGTCAAATTGGACGGAGTGATTTGTATTTATTAAGAAGGCAAGCTTTCTTGAAAATTGTAATATTATTTTCTTGGATATAATTATTCCTGTTGCAAGGTGAACACATAACCTAAGATGTGAAATACTCACTGCTTGCCTGTGTGAAGGCAACTGCCAGCTATTGGCCAAAAGGTGTAACTTACGTAGATGCCTGTAAGAGTGCGCTCTTGTGTGCGATCTTAGAGGCACAATTACACTTCGTAAAAAAGGTTTCAAACTAGGGTGTTCTTTCTTACAGACGTCTGCTGAAGCGCAATATGAGTTCAACATATTCCAGGAAATCGGACCGAAAACTGATATTTACTCAGGAAATCCTAGACGAAGCTAGAAACAGAATTGAAAACGGTGAAAGTCAAAGAAAAGTAGCTGCTTCATTGGGAACGAAAGAATCCACTCTGAGAAATAGATTGAAATTGGTAAATGAGCACTATTAATTAAATAAGTAATTTAATAGTTTATTTATGTTATACTACATTTTAACTAAAGTTTACAATATTTACTCTCGGAGTAAAATATATAATTTATTCTTGCTTTAACTTACAGGGAACTGTACCAATTTCCCTGGGACGTCATAAGCCTATGTTTACTCCTGAGCAGGAATGGCAACTGGCAGACCATTTGAGGGAGCCGGACAAGAGATTCTATGGCATTACCAGGAAATAGCTTATGAGTTTAGCGTACGAGTTTGCTGACAAGAACAAAATTGAACATAGGTTCAACAGGACTGTGAGATTAGCAGGAAAGATCTGGGTATTGGCCTTCTGCAAGAGGCAAAATCTAACACTCCAGATTACGCGCTCCAGAGAAATGTAGTCTAGGGAGAGCAATTGGAGTCAACAAAATCCAATGTGAGCAATTTCATAATAATTTGGTCAGTGTGTATGCTGAGAAAAAGTTCCCAGCTCATTGTAAATTAAGTGTGGGCAAGTCTGGTATCTCGACAGTACCCAATCGTGTCCCAAACGTAATATCCCAAAAGGGAAAGAAAATTGTCTGCAAAGTACCATCAGGCGAGAGAGGGCAGACAGTAACTGTAGTGTGCTGTATAGGCCCCACAGGCATATTTGTTCCTCCAGCTGTGATGTTTGCAAGAAAGCAGATGAAACCAGAGCTATTCACAGGTGCCCCAGAAGGAACATTGCCAATGATTTCTGACACTGGTTTTATCAATACTGAACTCTTCGTAGAGTGGGTAAAGCATTTCAGCAGCTTCGTGAAGCCAACGAAAGAGGATCCAGTTCTCCTGATACTGGGCAACCACATAGCCCATTGCAGTATTGAAGCTCTTCTCTTCTGTAGGGAACGTCATATAACTCTTCTGTCTTTACCACTGCATGCAAGCCACAGGCTTCAGCCTTTAGATGTTGGCTTTTCCGGGCCTCTGAAAGAAGCCTACATCCAAGAGGCTGACAGGTGGTTAGTGAACCATCCTGGCACTGCAGTTGCCAGTATTTTCAGATCAGCCTATGAGAGAGTGGCAAACATGAAAATAGCAGCACGTGCATTCTAGACAACAGGAATTCATCCGGTTGACAGGAATGCCTTCTCAGATGAAGGCTTTGCACCCTCAGAAGTGACATTCTGCCCCGGTGTGCAGGAGACTCAAGCCACTGCAGAAGACACGTTTCAGTGAACAATGATAATGGTAATGAAGTGTCCTTAACAGTTCAACCTGCAATAGTTGAGGAGCCACAAGTCTCACCTGCTGTGATCTCACCATTACCGAAGGCAGTGCTGTTGAAGAAGCGGAAGAGGACTGCTAAAAAGTCTGAGGTTTTATCTTCCTCTCCATACAAGAACGCTCTTCTAGCAATGAGGCGAGAGCCAAGAAATAACAAACAAGGCAGCAAAACTCTTTGTTGTGACGGCCCTTCAGTAGTGTCAACTTGTTCTGCAGCTATAGAAGAAGAGAAAATTAACTGTCCTGGTTGTGAAGAAGCCTATGAAGAGCCCATTACTGAGGACTGGGTGCAATGCGGTGCATGTAAACAGTGGTGGCATGAAGACTGTTCAGGCTACAAAGGCTTCAGACCCTTCAAATGCGATGTATGCTAACACGCATTCTTAAAGGACATGTTGCGCATTCTTAGAGGACATTGCCTGTAAGACTGCACATTTGCCATTTGTCAAAAAATGTTCTTTTAAAGACAAACTATTTAATTTTTGTAACTCTTTTGATGTGTTTTGTATTCTTGAGGGTTGGGAGTTTTGCTTAATAAATGCAGTTTTTCATGGGTCACAAAAATGATGTGTTTATGGGCATAAATACATTAAGTGCACAATCTTAAGTGCCTTTCCCCTATATATGTGTAGTTGTAAAGGTTGTGACATGCAGTTTAGAGGAGGAAGGATGAAATATAGAAAGTAATTGACTGACAAGTGAGAAGGGATAGACCCATCTTGTCATCAGAAAGGATTCCTATTAAAAGGCCAAACAGTGAAGCCACTTCAAAACTAAGATCTGGTCATGAGCGTCTGAATGAGCTCTAAATTAAGAGAGAGTGACTGGCCAACCATCGATCATAAAAGACTTTGAAATGGAGCAAGAAGTAAAGAGGAATTTTGTAGAAACGGAGAGGTAGGATATGTGGAAGACGAAGGCGATTAGTGGTCAGAACCATGGTGGACCTTTGGTAAGGCACTGGAGTATGGTTTAGAAGTTACATGGTTTGAAGATAAGACTATTTTTGTGAGAAAAAAATAAGAAATTTGTGCATGTAGGAAGCAAGTCGTACTATATGATAAGACTATTTTTGTGAGAAAAAATAAGAAATTTGTGCATGTAGGAAGCAAGTCGTACTATATGAGGAAGGTGAAGATGATAAATAATTTAAACGAATAAGAGTACTAATTTGAAAAATGCTTTTATTTCTCAACATAATCTCCCTGTACATTGAGGCACTTGTCCCATCATTTCACAAGCCCCTGAAAACCAGCAGCAAAAATTTCTTTGGGCTGCCGTCAGAACCAGGCTGTGATTTAAGCTGAAAGATGATGTTTAAGAGGGCCGAACAAATGGAAGTCACTTGGAGCAAAGTCAGGGCTAATGGAGGATGCTCGACGACTTCCCACTTGAGATTTCACAGCATCTCATACTGCCAACAAGACAAATGAGACCCATCTTACTTACAATGTTTGTGTAAGAAACGTAAGTTGCGGCCTGATTGCAGAGGTAATTGTAAGTGTAAATTGGATAGGAACTGCTGCAGCTTTGGGGGTTGGTGGGAAGATGTTAAGGCATTTTTCTAATTGGTACAGTTAGAAATTTCATGGCAGCTAATTCTTCAATACTCTGACAAGCCATAGTGGACAGTTCAGGCTTCGTACTGAAGTAGAATTCTGTAATGTAAGTGTATGGAAGTATGACTGCCCTAACTTGGCCAAGGTAAAGACAGATGGGATTTGGCAGAAATACAGTAGAGAAACGAAGAAGAATGAACAGGAAGGAGTGAATATCGGTCTAGACCTGGTCATGAGCTGTTATGAGTAACTAGTACTATATTGTAGCACCCTGCTGCACTTCATTTAGTAGCAGATGGTTTCCCAGTCTTACGTGCAGGACATCCTTCTACATAACTTACTAAAAGTTATTCACTACATGTTTCGAACTATAGGGTCATCATTAGGTGTTTTAAAGTTATAAATTATAAATGAGGAAGCTACTGTGCTTCCATATTGTGGATGTGCATCGTTACTTTGTGGTCCCTTCTCTACACATGTATATACAAAGTGGTGGGTTGTTCTGCCTGTGTGTGTAACTCAGCGGGCAGAGCAACCCACAACTTCATATATACATGCGCATAGAAGGGACCACACAGTAAAGACCAACAGCCACAATATGGAAGCATGGCAGTTTCATCATTTATAATTTCTAATTTTAAAACACCTGATGATGACCTTATAGGTTGAAATGTGTAATCAATAACTTTCAGAAAGTTTTATAGAAGGACGTGCTTCGCGTGAGACTGTGAAACAATTTTATGCTATTTCTAAATGGTGCTCCATAAGGAAGTAAATTGTAGTTATCCTTTAAATGTCCATGATTCCATATAGCCGGAAGATGATGTTTAAGAGGACCAAACAAATGGGAATCGCATGACAGGTTAGGTTTTCACAAAGTCTGTGCATGATGGGTGCCGCACATGCTGACCCCACAATACAAAATACAAAGAATGGGTCTGGCATTACAGCTTCTCAATTGCTGCCATGATGAAGGACACAATATGCTAGCCTTAATTGTCACAGGCGATGAGTCTTGCTCCAGCTTCCATTGGTTCGGCCCTCTTGAACATCATCTTTCGGCTGAACATTTTCCTGATGACGAAGCTGTAGAAAGGGAAGTCACCACCTGGTTCCAACAGCAGCCCAAAGAATTTTATGCTGCTGGTTTTCAGGGGCTAGTGAAACAATGGGACAAGTGCCTCAGTGTACAGGGAGATTATGTTGAGAAATAAAAGCATTTTTCAAATCAGTACTGTTATTTGTTTAAGTTCTATATCCATTTGTAACTTACTTATTGACTTACCTATCTAATTGTGACTAGTCGAGGCATCACATACATGTGAAGCACTATATATGTAGCAAGATTTACATCCATCAGTGCATCATATACAAGACATTTTTTGATATTTGGTAGTCCCTGTTGATCTCATTTCCATCTTTAAATGATGAAGTTTATCAGTGCTATAAATTCAATAATCAATATGTAACAGGAATTGTTCATTTATGGAATGTATTCATGAGTTTATAAGGCAGAATGCTGGTTGGAGCTTTTTCTTTCTTTTTTTTTTTTTATTCATATTAGCATTTTTTGTGACAGAACTGTGTCTCTATTTCTGTTGTATGTAGCAGTTCTTGCAGGCAACACACATTTTGATGGAGTGTGATATGGGAGTTCTGTAATTAAACCTGTATAAAGTATATGAGAAGCATTATATCAGCTTCCACTCTGGTTGGTCTAAATTACTTTCATGTATGTCTTACAGAAGTATTAGAAGTTACAAACATTTGGTAAAGCTTTGTTGCTGTGTAAAATGGATTCTGTAAGCTTACACCTTACCACTCTTTTGCTACTTTTTATCAAATAAAGTACAGTCCATGATGTCTCTTTCCTGAAACTCGTCCTGTAAACTATGGCTCTCATATCTGCATACAGTATCAGCATGTGACAGTTTGAACTAATTGGCAATGGGCTTCTCTAAACACCCCATAACTCGAAAGACTCTTGTCTTCTTAGACGTGAGGCGATGTAGACTGGTAGAATGTTATCACCACTTCGGAGGAATCTGTTAAATGATAAGACCCTGAAGATGGAGGCTTTACATTCATCAGAAATGTTGGTAACATTCTACCACACTTCATGGTGTCACATCCCAGAAGAATTAAATCATAGTTACTGCCATAGGAACATCAGATCTTACCCAAAGACTTGTTTGTTTAGAGATTACATTTTAATTGCACGTACAGGGAATACAGTCATAAGTAGGTAACAGCTGGTTTTGATTTGACATCTGAGTTTAAGTGTAAGATAGCAACCCTTGATTGAGAACTGAAAGTTGCATGTTCCACGTTTGTTGATACTTCTGAATTGCATGGTGACAGTGAGGAGTCTAGGGCTGGTACTTGGAATGTAGAGTACAGCATTCTGAGTTGTAGCAACGTGTAGTTTGGAGACATCCTGACGTTTTGGAGGTGACATGTACACGTTACAACGCAGAATCCCAAACTCCTTATAGACATTGCCATGAAAACATCAGATCAAACATGGTACTCAGAATGTTTGAGTAAGATATGTAAGTTGCTGTCTGATTACAGAGTGTAAAGTGTAAATTGGATAGGAACTGCTGCAGCTTTGGGCATTGGTGGGAGTTGTTAAGGCTAATTTTAATTGGTACAATTAGAAATTTCTTGGTAGCTAATTCCTCAATACACTGACAAGCCATGGTGGACAGTTCAGGCATCGTATTGAAGTAGAATTCTGTAATGTAAGTGTATGGAAGTATGACTGCCATAACTTGGCTAAGGGAAAGACAGATGGGTTGCAGCATAGTGAAAGCAATATGAATCACTTTGTTGAATTGTAACATAATCTATGAGGTGGTACTTGAAAATTCTGTTAGGAGTTAGAATGTTTGACAATTTAGGACTTGCACTGTTGCAAGATATTTTACATTCATTTTATCCAAATATTATATAGACTGATGCAAATATAAACATTCTGATATATGTGAGGTTATTTGGATCCTTCTGGGTGGGATATTTATAATTTACTTCAATAAATACTTTTCAGAGCTGATTATGTCTTTGCTGCTTCATGTTTTAGGAAAACCTGTTATGTGTATGCCCTAAGGATGCCTGTACAGATGGAGATGACACATGTAAGGGGAAAATAAGAATTTTACACATTGTCAAGAGAGTTTTATTTGATAGATCCATACAGGTTAGTTGACTTCTCTGATGCAGGAGAGAGATCCAGTACGAGCCTAGAGTGTCACAAGAAAATGCAGAATATTAATGTGCCAAACAGAGTTTGAGGCCAACTATAGGTCGCCTGAGACTGTATGCATCTATGAAAATGCTGCCAGCTGGTTCAGCCTTCATCAACACCGATGCATATTTCTGCTTTACAGTGTGCTGTCAGGAAGGACTGGAATGACCCCAGCTGCATCCTGATGGCTTTAATACAACCAATAAAGAAATAAAAACAAGTAAAGTTGTCCCTGTTCTCAGTGCAGCACTGCACTCAGAATATGCACAGGGTGTAAATAAAATGAAGTATATGAGAACATATAAAACAGCATCTGCAGAAGAGTAACATTATAAATTCAGTTAACAAATAATTTGAAAATATTTCAGAATTTTAATATGTGGGATGAAAAACATGAAAAAAAAATAACTGGATTGGGAGTAAATTCTGGAAATTGTCCTTTTTTAAAAACCTATCTTGCATATTTCAGAACACCAAAAAATAAAATTCAGTAGCATGTTGAAAGAATACATATTGGTTGTGTTTATAGAGGTAAGTAAAAATGCTTTCACTTTGATGCATAAAAAGCTGCAGTTGCATTCCCTGTGGACATGAATATGGAACCTTCAGAAGGTAAGTTCACTGCCCCAGCCCTGAGACCCACACATCTACTGGTTGAATTTGCATATAAAATGATATATGCAGTGAATTTACAACTATCCTCAGAGCCTGACTGTTTGAAGAGCCACTTTATGATCAGAATAAACGTAGAAGGCCAGTCATGTTACATGACTCAATATGAATAGTATGTATAAAGCTTAAGACTGGCTGTACCTAACTGTTTATCCTGTACTGAATACAGCAGTCATAACAAACACTGGATGAATGATCGAGCATGACAAACATTAGCCCAGTGGTAAAGTAGTTGGCTTATATGCACAAGAACATGGGTTCAAGTGCATGTGAAATGGGAATGGAATGAAGTAACGACCCATCATGAAGCGGTGGGGCCAAGTTAATATAAATAAAATTAGTGCTTAATGTACAATTTGCAGGTACTGTAGGAAATGCAAACAAAACCCTGTATTTTTTGTTCCAGTAACCTTCAACAACCTTCAAGAGCACAGCAGTGTCGCAGCCCCAAGCTTTTACCCTGGGATTTGATAGTTTGGCTGCAGATGTAGCTGTATTTGTGAAGAAGGGGATGCAGTAGCCAATCAGCATCAACAGTCAGAGCCAAGTTAATATACATGAATCTAGTGCTAATTGTATGACTCAAAGGTGTTGCAAGAAATGTAAACAAACCCCTAAACTGAAGAAAGTCGTCTAAACTTGTAACCTCTAAAAAGTCTTCAAGAGCTCATTTATAGCCACAGTTTCAAACATTTGGAAGAGGATTACAGAGCAGTGTTGCAGATGAACGTTTATGTAAACTCTGCTTCCTTGATTCACCACCTGTGCAAGCCAAGTGGTCAATCCTCGTTCAGTCGAATCTTTTAATTTATGCCAAAATGACTGGTCTGAGGAAGATCATTTATTCTGTATGTCTCCTGTGAGGCATCAGCTGACTGGTTGACCACAACCACCTTAATCTCAGGGGTAAATCATCATTTCCATGTGCAGCAGCCCCCAGGTTCAGTCAAGAGGTTTCATGAAGATACTTTTCTTCCATTACTCCACTTGGTATTGGGTCTGAAGCTTGCTTTCACTGTAAAGCAGATGGCCAAGTGGATGAGAACTGACCAGTTGGCTTGCAAAAATGGCTAATTGAAGAAACGAAGTTCATCCTCATACCCTATCTAGGAGATAAATGTTCAACTGTGGCAGTGATGTTTAATCCTCATCAGAAAGTTCACAGCTTTGGCTTGAAATGTGCTCTTGAAGGTTTTAGTGGTTATAAGATCAAAACAATCAGGGTTATGTATACATTTCTTGTATCTTCAAAATATTTGCATTTAGCACTACATTCATGTATTTGTACATGAACTTGGCCCCTGACCATTGATGCTTATTGCCTACTGTAACTCGTTTTTCGGAAATATGGCAACATTTGCAGCCAGATGCCCAGAGCTGCAACATGACTTGTGTTCTTGAATGCCAAAAAATTGCGGGGTTTGTTTACATTTCCTGCTGTACCTATAACACATGTTTTTTAATCTATTTTAATGATTATAAACTGTACATATATATTTATATTTGTATTGTACTATATTAATTATGTGACTGGTTCAATATCTATGTATATGGATTTATGGAATATACAATAAATGAATGAATGTAGTACAGTTGGCACGGAATTCATGTGAACTTATTTGCCCCCGCCCCTTAATGTTGGTTGGCTGCACAGTCACAGTCATTGGTTGGAGGGGGTGGTCAGATGATAACTCCTTTTCACCCCCTAGAGGCGTGGTTTCGTTTACTGTACCCAGAGATTGTGCAGTAAGCACTTATGCGGCCCCGCCCCTTAATGCTGATTGGCCACTCATTACTCATGGTCGTGTAATTTCCTCATGTTCCTGTTCCTGCCGCGGTGCATAGGAAAGTACCTGGTTTTTGTTTACATTTTGCCGCGGTGCATCGGAAAGTACCGGGTTTTTGTTTACATTTTGCCGCGGTGCAACGGAAAGTAGCCGGTGTTAACGAAAAGTTCCTGGGTTTGTTTACATTTCTTGCTGTATGCACAAAATCAGCAAAATTACTGCCCTGCTTCGGGTTTTCCAAATAACCTCCGGGTTTTCACAAAAACCAATCAGGTTTTCAGAAAAACCTTCCGGGTTTTCCAAGAAACCGGGTTTTGTTTACATTTCTTGCTGCATGCACAAAATGTTCTCAGAGACTGTCTTGCTCCGGGTTTTCCAAATAACCTCCGGGTTTTCAGAATAACCACCGGGTTTTCCAAATAACCGAAAACCATTAAAACGTAAAGTACCGTTTTTTTTATTATTATTAATTAATTCCTGAATGCGGAAATTTTGCTCAGCTTCATCCACAGCTTCTGTAGTGTGGTGAAATATGAAAGGAAAAAATCTATTGATGGGGCTGAAATACTGTGGGTGGCAAAATGGTGCGTCTTGAAGACTTTACCCATCACCCATAGAAAACTGCCGTCATCCTTGTCAGTAGCAGCAGCAGCATTACTGTGAAATACTCGTTCGTATGTTAGGTTTCCTTTCTACTGACTTACCTGTAGGAATATTTTAATGATACATCAGTCATGGATCAGTAGGTTTGGGGGGGGGGAGCATACACAGACAGCAATGTGACCTCATAGTCCTGTTTTAAAGGAGAAAAAGCTATGACATGTGCTGATAAAATATTCTTGGGCTATCAGCCATGTCTGACGATAGGGATAGAGATATCCGTGCAACATCAGTGATACTTAACCAACTGACACGGCTGAACGCCAGAGCAGATTTCATCCACTGCAGATGCCATGGAAGCTTCATATCTTGTGTTTAACGTGAGGTTTACACTGTAGATAAAAGGTAAAGCAGGGTAATTTTATTTCAGATGTACACAGTATTTGTTACATGCCACAGGAAATTGAAAATGTGACTACCCATACATGAATAGACAGCTTATAGCATTTTTTCTGAACAGGTATAAAAAACTGGCACTTTTGATATAATATCACTGTTTGAGACAAAAGTTATGGTTGCCGTAAGTATTCTGTTTTCCACGTAGTGATGTGATACAATGGCAAGTGTGCTCTGTACACAGGACTATACTTCCATTTATGAACAAGAAATATTGGCACACTACAATACAGTAATTGTGTTGTACTGATTAAACTGAACTGTGAACAGTTCAGATGAATTATTTTATATAATGAAATTATTTCTCAGAGCGCTGTTTGAACAAGTCTTCATCACAGTAGCAAGTCTGTTAGGAAATCTGTACAAATTAATAAGAAATGGCAAGTCTACCACTGCAACCATTTGAAGGTGTCAGCCTCACGCTTCAGTGGCCCTGCCTGGGCTCCAGCAGCACGTGGCCACCTAAACTTTACAGTTAAACTTTTAATGCATTCAAATATATTATGAAATTAAAACATTTTTATATAATTTTTCCTAAAGATGATATACATTTAAATACTACACGAAATGAAACTATTTTATTGTATCTTTCTGAACAGGCTACTGACCAATAAGGAAACAAAATCTTCAGTTTCTTTTGATAGGTGTGTCATACCTTTTGACTGAAAACCATTTACTGAAAAATTAATCACCTATAGTAAGGACAGATAGTAATAACCATCAATAACCATAAGCAGACTGCTCTGAGTAAGAATGTTACAAACTGAAATCAACTCCGTACATAATTCCAACCTTGCAAGTAACCACACTAACTGAACACATTCTTCATGCACCTAATGGAGTGGGTGTACATGTTCCAATTATTTCATGAAGAAATACCTAAATGTAACAACTTTTGTAATAATGTGATTTCAAGTTAATTTCTATTAACAAAGACTAAAACATATTGAAACTGTCTTAAATAATTAGGTGGCTGGAATATATGTCACTGAGGTTGTCAGTTTACAGTTATACATTTCTGATATCAAGCAAATGTAAGTTTGGGAACACATGGAGTCCGTCTGTGTACCTTCTTATATGAAGATTAGTAACACATCAGGATTACAATTCAGATTTCAGATAATGTCCAGCATTGACTTATATATTAATTTTTGGTTCAAATGCTCATCACCACCTCCGAGTAGATGCCTTAAGATCAGTTTTACACAGTTTCATGACCTGATATTATTACTGACCGAATCTGTGTATCTTTTGATTTTTCATATACCTACAGAGGACTAATCTGATTTGTCTCATTCTGGTCCGTCACACTATTAATTACAAAGTTGATAATTTTGAGTCCAGTGTGACATATAAGTTTACAACCCTTCAGTCTTTATTCACTTTACATGTTTTGATTCAAAAGAATCATCCTCAGAGGCGCACCACTACGATCAGGAAAGACTGTCACATAAGAAGTTTTAACAATATGCACTTAAGCTATGAATAATGCTCACTATATGATTTTTTTTTATCACAGTTAGTTTTGATGTTTGCCTTAAGCATTCACGATAACGCTTCTTGAAGTGTAGATTTACATATGATGCTGTTTCGTTTAAGCATATTGCTGGGTATTCTGATTGGGATTTTCCATTGCATGCGATGTGATGTTAACTTTTCCATACAGTATATTCCCTATGTATTTAAAATTGCATTAACAATTTCTTTTGCATGTAAAAAAATTAGTTAATATGTTAAAATATCATGAGCCAACATTCAGTTGTGTTTTCCTCCTGATGGTAAACGTAAATCTACACATCAAGAAGAGTCATCGTGAATGCTTAAGGCAAACATCAAAACTGTGATAAAAAAAAAACTTATATAGTGAGCATTATTCATAGCTTAAGTGCATATTGTTAAAACATCTTATGTGACAGTGTTTCCTGATCGTAGTGGTGCGCCTCTGAGGATGATTCTTTTGAATCAAAACATGTAAAGTGAATAAAGACTGAAGGGTTGTAAACTTATATGTCACACTGGACTCAAAATTATCAACTTTGTAATTAATAGTGTGACGGACCAGAATGAGACAAATCAGATTAGTCCTCTGTAGGTATATGAAAAATCAAAAGATACACAGATTCGGTCAGTAATAATATCAGGTCATGAAACTGTGTAAAACTGATCTTAAGGCATCTACTCGGAGGTGGTGATGAGCATTTGAACCAAAAATTAATATATAAGTCAATGCTGGACATTATCTGAAATCTGAATTGTAATCCTGATGTGTTACTAATCTTCATATAAGAAGGTACACAGACGGACTCCATGTGTTCCCAAACTTACATTTGCTTGATATCAGAAATGTATAACTGTAAACTGTAAACCTCAGTGACATATATTCCAGCCACCTNCTTTTTATAAGATTTTTAACCACCTTCCACTGTTTTTGATTAAAGTTGTTTTTAATTTTTCATCCTTTACATGTCTCAGAAGGATTTTATCAACACACATGGAAACTAATGTTACCATGTCATAGATATAAATGTTATGTCTTTTAACTAATACTAAGATGTACATTAGGTTGTTAAAACATCTAAAATTATTACAGAAGTGTAACATCATCAACCAATTTGGTTCTAGAATAAAACAAATATTGAACATTATTTTGTAAACAGAATAATTGTAATAATTTTTAGATTTTTATCAAATCAATACAGAGTGTCCCAGGAGGAGTGCCATACTTCGGGAGGGTGTTCCTTAAGTTAAAGTATGTCGATATAACCCAAAACACCTATGTCCAAAGTTGAACGGTTACGGAGATAATGGCCCGAGAAAAGTGTGGCCTTCAGGCAGGTCCATGCACTGTACCTGTCAGCTGACAAGTCTTATCAATGTTTGTCCTTGAGTGTGGTGATGAGACTTCACACTAGCTGCATACAATCGCATACCAGAATGCACAGTCAGCCATCAGTGCTTGCCATTCATGTGTCATGTATACTGCTTGGAACCCTAACGACAACTATGACATAGCATGCGAGTTTTTTTGTAATTCAATTTAATGGCTTCCTGTCACTCACAAGGTAGTTTGATGTTACATACATTATTAACATTAGAGAAACCACATATTCCTGCCAGTTTTAATATGTATTTGGTAATCAACAAGTGTGTAACACCTATCAAAGTTTCACACTTCTCTGGCCATTATCTCCATAACCGTTCAACTTTGGACATAGGTGTTTTGGGTTATATCAGCATACTTTAACATAAGGAACACCCTCCCAAAGTCTGGCACATTCCTCCTGGGACACCCTGTATACATCTTAATATTAGTTAAGAGACACAAAATTTATATCTATAACATGGTAACAGTAGCTTCCACGTGTGTTGATAATATCCTTCTGCAGATGGTCATTTTGACTGAAACATGTAAAGGATGAAAATTAAAAACTTTTATCAATCGGACTGGACGGTGGTTAAAAATCTTATAAACAATTACTAGTGTGATGAGCCAGGATGAACCAAGTTACTTTTATAACTCATTACAAATGTTTCAATAATATATCAGTGGTGCTTTACAATGTTTTGCAGTAGACTGTACATCTGATTCTGTTGCTTGTATAATTTTACAGCTTTTCATACAGGCCTACCACTGAACAAAGGTTTTTTCATCTTTTGGAAGGATACGTGTCACAACGTTCAGTGGCCAATTTGCAAGCTTGAATGCAGCATGGATGGGGGGGTGTACAAATATTGCTACTGCAATCAAGAAAGGCCACATATATAATTACTTCATGTCCAATTTAGTTCAGAGGTGGTTCATCTGGCTCAGGTCCTATGAACACGCAACTGCTCTCTAGAAATTGTACTTTTCAGCTTACAAGTGCACAGCTGGCACAGGAGAACCTCTGTACTCATTTGAATGTGACATGAACTCTGTAGCCTTCCTTCCAGTACATACAGGCACTATCAGCAGCTGCAAGCTGTGTCTTACTTAAATATAGAGATGATATTCCACACAGTAACAAACAATAAAAATATAAGTCCACACTAAATTTCAGAGTTGGTGCCAGTGTATTTCACGAAGAATTTGCAGTCTTGTTTTCAAGATGGTTGCCCTGAAAAAGAAAGAAACAAAGAAAATGTAGTAATGCTCATGTTAAACTAGCAGATTTCACAAAAACCTCACAGTTGGTTTTCTTTTTGAGAATTAAATTTCATATTCTGCATCAAAAACAGAAATTTTTAGTGAAACTTCACAGTACCAAGAAGGAAAGTCTTAGTGATCAATCCATCATTAAAATGACACTTTATGGTCTACAGTTGAGAATTATAACAAGACAAGTGACACGCTCAGAGAAGAACAAATATTTACTTTGCGGCAGTACAATCAGCAGGTGATATTACTGACATTACTATATGGCTTCTCGTCTACTCAACCTTTCAGTTGAAGCTATCAATTACTGTTATTTGCAGTGTCAAGATTAGANTAAAATAAAAATGAATCTCATTGAGCCTGACACCTCAGATGGGGCACAGTTTGTTTGCCACTAAACATGCTGAAGTGTCTGCAGCACCTGTCACTGATTATCCTAACAGCTGGCCAAATTTTAAGTTAGTCTGCTGCTTGAAGTCATCAATTTCCCACAATTTCCAACCCATGGTCTCTGTCTATGTCTGCTAGCCTAATGACAACTGAACAAATATGCTGTGTGTTATATGGGCAGGCTCCATCTGTCTTGCAGCAAAATTGCTGTATTCGCTTCTGTCCCGAGACTGAAGCTACTGTGTATGTTTGTAGTCAGCAGAAAATGAAAGCACAAAAATAGTGGATGGATATCTATCTGCTATATGGAATCATGGACAAGCAATGATAACTACAATTTACTTCCTTATGGAGCACAATTTAGAAATAGCATAAAATTGTTTCACAGTCTCACGTGAAGCACGTCCTTCTGTAAAACTTTCTGAAAGTCACTGATTACATGTTTCGAACTATAAGGTCATCAGGTGTTTTAAAATTATAAATGAAGAAACTGCTGTGCTTCCATATTGTGGTTGCTGGCCATTACTGTGTGAGCTCTTCTGTGCGCATGTACACATGAAGTGGCAGGTTGCTCTGCCCGCTGTGTTACACAGCATAACACAACAGGAAGAACAACCCGCCAATTCGTATATACATGCGCATAGAAGGGACCACACAGTAACGATGCACAACCACAATATAGAAGCACAGTAGTTTCCTCATTTATAATTTATAACTTTAAAACACCTAATGATGACCCTATAGTTCGAAACCTGTAGTGAATAACTTTTAGTAAATTATATAGAAGGACGTGCAGCACGTGAGACTGTGAAACCATCTGATACTAAATGAAGTGCAGCAGGGTGTTACAATATAGTACTAGTTACAAATAACAGCTCATGACCAGGTCTGGACCGATACTGACTCCTTCCTGTTCATTCTTCTTCATTTGTTTCACTACTTTCTTTCTGCCAGGTCCCTTTCTATGAAATTTATGAGACAGGTTTCTGAAATTAGAAAGAGAGACAACATTAAAGTCACTGTATTTTAGGATCTTACAGAATGTAATTACAGAATTACATGTTTCCATGTAAAACGGAACACCCTTTCATCCTGAAGTTCCAGCCAGAAAATAGGGGTATGATCCATATTTCATCCAATCTGTTATTTTGTGAAATTATAAAAATATTGTAACATGTAACATTCTGTTTTCCAACACAACTTACTCATACAGCCAACAACCAAAAATTGGCATGCTACAGCACCTTAAAGTCACAGAGATTGAAATGATTAACGCAAAATATTTTAATAAAAGTACGTGGGACAGTAATAATTTTGAGGCATGTTTCTTCTTAATTCATTCAACCTATCTGCAAAATGAACCATTCTGCCACATTCTATGCCTACACAACAAACTGTATCAAGTACAAAGTATTTACACACCCAAATGTCACAATACGTTGGCTACTTAGAAACTGTCACATACAAAATGGGAGAAAAGGAAGTCAAACAACACATATATAACAAAATGTTCTACTGAAAGCATCTGAGGTGGAGACAATAATCTCAACCCCCATGATAGGGTAATCATGATAGTCCTGGTAAGCAAAGGGACCCTACATTTTAACATGGGAGGGGGGTATCCTTTGTATTCCCAAAGCTTTAACTCTGGTAGATGTGAAGGCATCATCTGAGAGCAGAGAAATCTGTACTCAGATGTCACCAAGGATAAAACTCAGAACCTTCTGAATGGGTATAACAGCTTACCCCAGGACCTTCTTCTTAAGGACCCTACTCTAAGTGGCTCTAGTGTTGCTCCCAGCTCAGTTGCCATGTTAATATGGCTGATGGTAGACAACTGAAAGAACATGGGAAATGGCACAATGAAAATGCAGAGTTTCACATAAATCCATCAGTTGGTTCACACATTTAGGTGAGGATGGCACACATGGATGATATATACAGTGGTCCCATAATCTTGTCTGTTTCCACAGAAAAGCCGCTTCCTCCTTGGAATTTTTCTTAAAATGGCAATTACTATGAAAACTTTATTTTCCCCTAAAGAATGTGCTACCAATCGACAGGCTATACTCCACCTTGTAAGTCAACTGCCATTCCTTGAAAATGCTTATGTACTTTACCACTTTATATGGCATTTTATTCCAGAAGACACCATTTGTCAAGAAGAAGAAGAAAAAGGCTCTACCATTTCAACTATCACATTCTTAGTGTATAGAGGGCTTTCATTTCTAGGACCTTTCATTAGATGTTTCCAGTTCTGTACTCAGTTCAGTAATTTATATATCCATTATCATGAAATTCAACTGTAATTAAAATATATTCTAACTCTGCTGCAGCTGCAGTAAATAACTGTAGATGGGCAATGAACTGTATCCAGTGTTGACACATGCTAAACCAAAGTGCCCTTACCAAATCTGCAAATGGTTGTATTGCACTCACAAGTAGTTCCTGAATGTACTCATCCCTGTTGCCAGCCAGACCATACGTGGTGATGTCACCCAATGTACGGCGGAATTCTGCTGTAGCATGCAGCACAATGGAACCGCCTTCCATGTTTCCTTCCCAGTTTCTCTCCAGTACTGACTCTACCACCTACAAACATCACAAATCACAAAGAGTTAAATTATGTAGCTATACACCATTCTGTTTTTTAGTATCCATAAATGCAAATCTGTCCCTATGCTTAATTATACACTAGTTGGAGGTGAGTGGCCAGTTCCATGCCCTCCCACACCTGGGGAAAGTGCCCCTGGTACCTATTTGACAGAAGGCCATAACAGGTCTCAATAACAAAATACGAGAAAGGATCTATCCCTGTAACAGGCCGTGGAGGGCCATAGGGGTGTGAGATGTTGAGGCTTCCATATTTTCTCGGCAGTTGGCTCACAGATGGCGGTGAGGTTGTCAACCTTACGTTCCCATCACCCTTTATCCCCAGGATGATCCCTGGTACTCATTTCTATTAGAGGCTGAATCCACCCCATAGTACAGCAGGAAGGATTCGGTCAGTTTAAAAATCCAATTACCTCACTGGAAATTGAACTGGCAACCTTCTGGTTCATAGCAGAGTAAGAAAGGATGATGATTTGACTTAAATGTGACAATATGATTTGCTGGTTTGCGGGCCACCATAACAGACTGTGAGATAAACAATTTAATAGCCCTGAAGTTAAATCACAACACAGTTTCTCCACAGTACAATGGTTTTGTATAGTAACCAAAGAGGAAACATCACAATGAACTTTACTACAAAGTTCTGCGCAACATTTTATAACTGGAACATATGGAGACACTGTGTAGAAACTAAACATGGCACAGGATTCTGTAGCTAGGGACAATTTCATCACCTCCCACCACCTATCCATAGGGCTGTTCCTCTCTTGTCTCAGGCAGGTGAGGGGTAGATGGACTTGACTGATAAAGAGAAATGTCCCCTACAACAGAACAAACATTTGTGAGGATTAAAAAGGAAATCTTCCAATGTGATGTACCTTTTCTATATTGTTCTTTGATTCTGTAACAGCCTCCTGCAGGTTCGGTTCGCTGTCATCGGGCTCAATCTTGATGTTGGACAGTACCTCTTCTGGCGCTGAAAGTTGTTTCCGCTTATTAATAACATTCAAAACTGCTCTTGCACCACATTTCTTTTCATTTCACAATTCACTTCGTAGTGGAAACTATATAGCATCAAATGGCTGATGATTGGAAAATAATGTATTCAGAAGTCTTGATGGTCGTCACCTGATTAGGGATACTAATTCCAGCTAGCATTTGCCTAGAGGTACTGTGAGAAACCATGAAAAACCTACGTCACGTTAACCAAATGTTCCAGGTGAGATTCATGAAGTTCATGAACACATGAACTCAGTTCCCTTTTTCTGAGTTCCAATTGTGGTGAATTCTCGTTGTAATGCAAGTAACATGCGTCTGTACTTACGGTCCAAATGGGCGTGTTTTTCATCTCTTCTTGTTGCAGTTCAATAATTTTTTGTGCTTATCTGTGTTCTATTAAGGTCTTTTGCAATTGCATTTTAAATTTATCACAACAAGCACTCTTTACTTCACTTGTTTCATTACTATTATTGATGAAAATTGGAGTGTCATCAGCTGAACGAACCGCCATTTTGGATGTCAACACGGTGATCGATCTCTTGGGAATTACTTCTTCAGTTCATAATAATTTTAACACCAAAATTATTCAACTTACAAAATAAATGATGCTCACCATCACACAGCTCTCGTATGCTGAGTTCCATTAAAATACAAGAACAAAAACAGAGTTAATTTTGACCTTTGAACAAAGATAATGAAATATTTGTGCATTTTTAACTACCTTGATAGCGTGATAGTTGAAACTACATCCTCAGCCAAAACATATATGTACATCTCTAGTTGCATAAATAAATACATGCAACATGGATATTTTACTTATAATTATCACATAGGAAAATATGACCTCAAGTCTGAAGTATGTAAAAGTAAAGTTGTCCCTATGCTTAACTAATTATTCACTGTGGCATGAAGGTGTATGGGGAGTGGATTTTAATTTTGAGAAGTTAGTTCAGTTTGCTGAAGAATTAAAATTCTAGTCATGAATTTTCTTTCTATTTCCATGTGATAAATACTTAATGTTTATTTCATGTGTTTACAGCATAAACAAGAACAATTATGAGTTAATTGTGGACATGATCAACAGAGGTCTGGTTTTGCATCACAGTAAATCACCATGGGGTAGAACTTCGTAGCAGACAAGAAGGTAAAGTTTGCCTTCACACACAATATTCACTATATCAATTTCGTAGTTTCCTGTAATACGAGTATATGTAATCATTATGGTGTTTTGTTTATTTTAAAGTCGTTCAAATACCATGTCCCAGACTGATATTTTCACGAGTTAACAAATATATTTGCTCACATGTTGATGTCTATGTCAGGGTGGGGGGAACATCACAGGAGAGGGGGAAACACGGTAACTACTGCCTCTATGAATGATGGAAGGTACCTCACACAGATCTCGACCAATCAGAGAGCCTAAACCAGGGGGTTGCAACTGAGATAGGAGAAAGGGAAATACGGTAACTACTGCCTCTCTGAATGTCGGAAGAAACTTCACGCAGGTCTCGACGGTCTCGACCAATCAAAGAGCCTAAACAAACCAACTTGAATACTCATAATTACGTGCGGTTATGGTGGTGCGTTGTATGTAAATTGGTAAGTATGAATTTTGATTTGCTGTGGTTGCGAAACGAAAGTAGACATTTGCGAACGAAGTTACAGCTCCATATTAAACATATTATTTGTGTATATGAATGTTATGCCTACTACCACAAATGAAGTTAGAAACACATAAATTCTTTCAAGCCTAAAATTTTTTAGGTTATTATGAACTGTCATCTAAGCGATATTTGTTTTATGATATGTTCTGCAACTTTCGGTTTATCACAAAGATTGTCTGTTGAATGTGAAGGAGTTCTAAGAGTACCGTGATGGTGTTATAATTTTTGTATTGCTTCCTGCAGTATAAACATGAAAACGACATGTGCTGCTGCTGGGTGCTTGTCATCCAGCAAGCAAGGCATCAAATTCTTCAGCTTTCCAAGGGATCCAGCAAGGTATGTCTGTTTTAATTCATGGTGTAATTACTTTATTATGTGTTGTGTAATCCTTTAAAATGTTGGCAGTGCAACCATTACCAAGTAGCCACCCACTTTTGCAGTGAAAGAAACCTCGTTTCTCATAAGCCCTGTAAATATAAATGCTTCTGATGTGGAACTCAGGCATATCAATCATTGCAGCAAGCCACAACACTGTATTGGCTACAGGTAAGGACCACTGCTTGTGTGAATTATGTTCTGTTATGAAAGAATTGGCTAGCGAGAATAATGAGAGCTAATTTTTTAAGTAATTGTCCCAAGAACCCAGTTGTGATCAAACAAATGTCATTGTCATCATCATTCATTACTTATGAAACTACATCAATATACACTTTTATTATAAATCTTATTTTACTGTCTTATGTGCAACTTTTTAAGTTTTAAATTTTAAACTTAAAGTTAATAAATAGTTTCACATAAGACTGTAAAATGAGATTTATAATAAAATGGAGAGTGCAATAGGATGCTACAATACAATCTTATCAATACAAAAGTTATGTAGGATATGTCAGATGTTTTTAGAGTAATTAAAAATCTTTGAAAAGCAGATCACACTATCAGCAATATGATTTATGAGAGAATAAGCTGGTAAAGACTTTACTATGAGGAGTAATTTAATGAAATATACAAAATCTTTATAATGGCAGTCCCTTTAAAGTAAAATGAGTTATTTTGAAATCTGAAGAAGTCCATCATGTAAAGAAGCCCACTCATTTCCTTTTTAATGTTCTTTCAGGAGAGTGCTGTGGTGAATACTTGGCAACAGCTGTTTGATGTTCGCCTTGTGAAAACATTTGAAGCTATTTGTTTGTATTCTGGTTTGAACAATAATCCAACTGTGGGACAGTTTGTAGATGCCCTGAAGACTAACATCATGAATGCACTTGCTATCAGAGGTCTGTGTGGAACTGTTTGTGAGTATGATGGTGCTACTGTTGTGGGTAACCTGTAGTCATTGTTCAGGGCACATGAGGCTTCTTCACTAAATCTGTCCACAGGTCATGGCAAGGTAACCCTGATGAAGTTCCTGAGTTTCCATGTTACTCAGCAAGTACAGAAGGACATGGTTGCTGCAGTTCATGCTGGTGACATGGAAGTGTTCTCAGTAGCCCATGTCAGTGGTTCCATTGCCAGACACGTGCTTCGTGGTGTCAGCTGTGATGCATGCAAAACATGCCTGACATGTGAAGTGCTGCTATCAGCCAATGTCTTTATATATTTCAAGGAGTGCAGTGATACAGTACAGCCTCTCACCTGTCCTTCTAAGAAGTTGGTGTGGAGACTGTTGGTATGCTGTAAATCTATGATGGCAGGCAATTCAATTCATATTGCAGCATACCACAGCTGCCATTAAGAGCACCATTGACTTGGAGAGGATTAGGTGTACTGGTTGTTCACTTCACTACCAACGAATAGTAGATGGTATTGTGAGATGTCTCACAAGAATTTACATTCCTTGGTGGTGTAAGCGAACAAACAGGTTGATGATCGAAGCAGATAGGCAGAGGGCTACAAAGAGGAAGATTAAGATAATGACTCATCAGTAAGTCATTAAGAAAGTAATGCGTCTTCATCTTTGCCTTGCAATATACTGCCCATACCAGCCCTGGAAATCAGCAGAGAGCAGTTATTGAATTACTCGAATAATATATTCCAATTGCTCACATGAGTATCAGTAGATCTTACATAAGTTGGAGAAAGTAACCCTGGTGACAAGCAACTGCAACTACCATGCCTTCACATGCTCTTGTATGGAGTAATTTGTTGATAACATTGTCACCTTCAGTCATATTACATACAAGAAACCTATTCTGATCTTGAGCTCCATCTCTTCCTTGCTTTGGAGACCTGTTTCCTTCTTCCCAGTATATTAGAACATCATTGTCAGAAGATGGTCAGAGTTCATTCTGCCCTGTGTCTGAAAATAATTATATTTCAATCAAGAATTGTGTGGGAAATTCTTTTCTGACTCAAATGGTTCTTGTTTATGTGTGGGTAAGAATGAAGTGGCATTACTTTATAGTTGACTTGCAATCTTCAGTTTACCTGATTCAGCATGAAACACCAAGGAGCAAAATCAATCTCAGGATTCACTGTGTATTTTGTAATTAAGTTTATTTACTACTTCCTAGGTAGGAAGTTTTACTTATTAGTGTTTACATATTTTATTCATCTAATTTGTTATTATGGGTATATCCCTTCAGTCACTAAATTATTTTGGCCACATTACTGTGTTCAGCATTAAACTTGTGAACATAAATATATATACATCAGACTTTCAAGGTTCATTATATTCCTTCAGTTATTTTATTATGCTGGCCATATTATTGTGTTCAGCATTGAACTTATGAACATATATATATACATACATACAGCTGGAATTAGAACATCTTCACTTAGAAAATTATAATTTAGGTGCTAGATACTGTAGGAAAACACTGGAGAAAGGAGGAGTGAGTATTTTTGTACATGAAAACCTAAAATTTACTAAAATA
The DNA here is from genome assembly GCF_002891405.2 of Cryptotermes secundus. Lineage (NCBI taxonomy): Eukaryota > Metazoa > Arthropoda > Insecta > Blattodea > Kalotermitidae > Cryptotermes > Cryptotermes secundus. The sequence goes on from NW_019725416.1 coordinate 4,590,490, forward strand.
AATTTAGAAGATTATTGCAAAGACCAGGATCTGGAAGCATGTGCTCTAAAGTTAGACTCTCCTTTTTC
>NW_019725416.1:4593975-4599166 GCF_002891405.2 Cryptotermes secundus
ACTGGTGAGAAACTTTCTCCCAATAAATAATGTTGTAACCTGATATATTGTACTGCAGAGGTTCTTACTCCGTTGTGTGTTTTCTATTTTCAAACTGACTTTGATATCATTTAGTTCATGCCCCTCCAGATGGTTTTGAGTGAAGCGATATTAAACTCAGTTAAAAAAAAAAACAATAGAATAAGAACCTCTGCAGTACAAGAGGCCAGGGTTGCAACATTATTTATTGGGAGAAAGTTTCTCACCAGTGTCTGTAAAATATGAACATTTCATTTACATCACTCATATTTCTAGATATTCGTGTGAACCAGTAATTCTTTGGGAGGGAGCAGTATGCGAGGGCTGGTGTATGACAGCATACTTTCTTACCGACAGAGCAGGTGGTAAGATAGCATACCCTCTTACCCACAGAGCTCTCGGCACTAGCGGCAGCTATTTTTTTAAAAATAGCGTGTCCGCTAGATGGCGGTAGCAGTGATGTTTCAAGACGTAACGGTGGCTATGTTGCCCGCTAATAGCATTGAGTTACCACCCCCTGATCTGTGGTGTTATCTGTAGAGGATATGTAAGCCAAGATAGAAGTGGTGGGGGCCGAGTTTGGTTATGTTAAATTGACCGAAGATTACAGGATTTTAAGTAATTAATAATATTCGGTAATATTTACGTACGTTGAGGTAGTGTGATATGTTTGTGATTTAAAAGCTTAATGTGTATACTGCGATGATATTTATATGAATTTGTTCTGTAAGCAGGAGATCAGGGTAATTGACAAATATTGCTCATCATACATCTTCGTGAATATATAAATTTGAATTATATAGACGATATAGACTCTTATTAGAAGTGCAGCCGCAGTTCTGCAGTTGGGGTGTGGTTGAACGTGTCTGTGCTTGAGCTATGAGGTGGTTGTAAACGTAAGCCCGTCATTGTGACCGAAAGAATTAACAGACACACAGTTGGTGTGCTGTGGAATGAAACACATATATAATGTGATGACAAAGCTATAGATGTTGATTTTATGTGTAAAATAATGAATACTTTTTTTATTTGTTTCATTCTGGTCCGTCACACTAATATTATGAAAAAGTTAAAATGGTTCCGTAAAAACAACACAGCGGGCCACAAACAGATACAGGACAACATTGAAGAATCCGCTTCTCGAGAACGACAAGGTGGCATACATTCGACCCCCGTCAAAAGAAATAGTGAGAGGGACGACACAAACCAGCTTGGTTTACGATTCCAATAGAATCTTAAACTATCTAAAAATGTTTTAATGTATTGGAACAGCCGCTGTAGTTGTAAAGACTTTAGATATTACAACCAATTGTATATTATTTATATTGTATGTATATATTTTAACTTTTAGAAGATTTACTGTAATGGTGGCTTCTAACAGTATTGATGTAAAGGTGTCCATCTGAAGATGGTCACTGAAGACCGAAACATGTAAGGGCATGAATAATTGAAATAAGAACATCTTAACTAGTCACACTGGATGGAACTATTTAACTTTTTCATAATGAACACTCTTATATTCGTGTTAGAAATTGAGAGTTTGAAGTATGCCATTGAAGAGAGAGGGAAGGACTTCCTAGAAATGTTATGCAGGTTTAAATGATTCATTATTTGTTAGAAGGAAAGATTAATACTATTATAGGTATTTATGAAACAACACTTCACAGTATAGATTAGTTTGTATTTGGTTCATGAAATTTGGTGTTGTAGGAGAGTTTAAAAGTAGGTACAAATTTTGTGTTGAACACTTCTCTGTATTGGTAAGTATGAGCTTGGTTACAGTGAACCGTAAGTAATGAAGCTTCACTGTTTGAATTACTTTTTCTGCAAATAATTTTGCAGTATGAAAGTTCATGTTGATTCCCATCATTTCTCCATGGCTTGCACAGTCTTTTGAGTGGTTTGTAGCCATATTTTATTAATTGTTGAGCAGAGTGTTAACACTTTTTTTAATGATGAAACTGATGCATGAATCAGGTTTTGAGGAAGATCAGCATTATCATTTTATGAGATGATTGTCCTTGACATTTGTTATTGTGCTTGAATATTTTTGTTCCACTTTGTTTCCAGTTCTTCTAGAACCAATATTTGATCCCTGCTAATAATCTGGTATAGATAACTGCATTTTATAAAAGCTGTACTGGCATCAAAGAAAGAAGGAAAGGTAATTGGTCATAAATGTGTAAATTTATTAATACGGAAATAATGAAACGCTCGGAATCACAATGTCAGTGTTGTGTAGGATTGAAGTTGCAAGTGAGTAAGATCAAAATGGAATTGGAATCTGCCCTAAAAATTATAGAAATTTTGAAAGAAGAGCTGGGCAGTGCGGTCGCGTTGTCTAGTGCTAATAAAAATGTCATATGAAATAATGAAAATGGATCTCAAATATCTCCAAGTGAAAAAAAAACTGGATCCATATACAAAGAAATCAAAAAAAGAAGATAACAGATAAGTTAAAAGACCATGAGGAAACATATGTAACAACAAGTAATCATTTTGAAATTTTATCTAACCTCAATGAGATTATTAAGTCTACTGAAGCAGCAAAAGAAGAAATTCTCAAACCAAGTAAAACTGTACAAAATAATATCGACAAAAGTAATTTTCAAGCAAGAGACAGTAAATACAAGGCTGATGCAGAAGGACAGATGATTAATAACATTTCAGTGATAATAAGTGGTCTAGTAACATCTAATAACAGTAAAGTTCTGAACAGTGACATCTTACATTCATATGAGAGTGCTGAAACCGTTGAGGCTAATGCAAGGAATGAGAAAGAGGCTCCCAAGGAGAAAGTTGCTGATTCAGCAGCAAGAGCTTCAAAGAACAAAGGAAACCACACTATATTAATTATTGGAGACAGCCATGTAAAGAGATGTGCAAGTAAACAGAGAAAATCTTGATAAAACTTATAAGGTAATTGGAGTTATAAAACCAGGAGCTGATTTATTTACCCTAAGTAATTCTGTAAAAGATACTATTTTAACCGTAGGAAAAAATGATCATCTTGTATTTAGTAGAGGTGCAAACAGTATCTCAAAAAATAATTCTAAAATGGGACTAAGACACATTTTAAACTTTGTAAGTAACAATACTCATACTAATATTATTCTGTTAGGTATGCCACATAGACACAACCTGGCAGATTGGTCTTGCATAAATAATGAGATAAATGCCTTTGATAGGAAACTGTTTAAAATCATGAAATGTCACAGTAATGAACTGTGACTTAGACACTTCTTTATAAGACCAGGTATGCATCTGAAGAGGAGAAGAAAAGAAGATATGCTTAAACATATAGCAGCAACCTGTGTGACAATTTGTCAATCTAATAAAAATTTCATCCCAATTTGCTTGCTCTGGAAGGAATCTGAAAGTTATAATGCAAATCTACAAGCTAACAAGTTTCCAGCTATGAATGACTCAGTAAAAACGACAGAGCAAAAAAAAATGAACCTGTACGGAAATCAAATGGACTAAAAAACTACCAGGTATGAAAAATAAGGATTTGTTATGGTAAATACAAGTGCTCCAAAAAGAAATATTTTCTTAAACGGAGTAACCAAAAAAGAAAATGATATCAAATTCTTTAATATTTGCCATCAGAACATTAGAGGTTTAAGGGGGAAAACAAATGAGCTATTAAGTCATGTACACCCAGCCTCCCCACACATATTTTGTTTTACAGAATATCACATGAATTTCTTGGAATTGCAACAGCTGTACATAGATTCTTATAAACTAGGAGCAAACTATTGTAGAACCTTGTATGAAAAAGGAGGAGTATGCATCTATCTATGCACAAGCTTGAATTTTGTAAGAATAGACCTAAAAAGTATTGTAAAGAAAAAGATTTTGAGGTATGTGCTGTTAAGTTAAACCTGAGCTCCAACAGACTTTGTATAATTACAATATATTGAGCTCTGACTGGAAACATTAATACATTCATAACAAAACTAGATTCAGTACTTAGAAACCTATATACCTCAACACAAGAATATATTATTTGTGGGGATATTAATATAAATTGCCTTCTTGATAGTGAAAAGAAAAAAAAATTAGATACCTTACTGAGAACTTATAATTTAATAAGTACAATAAATTTTCCCACCAGAGTTCAAGGAAATTCTGCTACAGCCATTGATAATATTTTCATCGATATTACTAGAAGGGAAAATTATTCTGTAAGGCCTATAATAAATGGATTGTCTGATCATGATGCACAATCCATAACATTTTAAAACAATAAACATGAGAACACATGCTAAACAATTCAAAATAATAAGGAAAATAAACAAACATATAATAAATTACTTTTTAATTAACCTAAGTTATGAAACATGGGACTCACCATTTTCTAGTGATGATGTTAATATAATGTTTTAACTCCTTTTTAGACACTTAATTGAAAATTTACTATTCCAGTTCTCCCCCCCCCCCAAAAAAAATTAAAATTTCAAATAAAATAAGTGATGAATTACTATAGGAATAATAATCTCCTGTAAACATAAAAGAATACTCTATATGGCCTGTAGAAACAGTAATAATTCAGAATTAAGAAGCTATTATAAACAATACTGTAAAATTTTATCTAAGGTCATTAAGGAAGCTAAAAAACTATAATATGATAACAAAATTTAAAAATTCCAAAAATAAAAATAAAACCACATGGGATAAAGTAAAATTAGAAACTAATAAGGGGCCAAATAATGAAAAAATATGCACATTAAAGGTAGTGGAAAATGGATTAGAGAAAAGCAAGTAATTGCAGAAACCTTTAACAATTACCTTTTATCTGTAGCTGAAAATAAAAATGCAAAAAATAAAATAATACTAATGTTAGTTACCTTCCCGACACTACTCCCATTCAGCATTTAATGAAAACTTTTATAAATCCTTTCCACATATTAAACTTAAATCTTTATCAACTAAGGAAGTTGAAAATATAATTAAATCTCTCAAAGCAATAAACTCTTATGGATATGATGAAATCTCCACTAAAGTATTAAGAATGGGTTCCCTTTTCATTAGCTCTCCTTTGACTCACATATGCAACAATTCATTATCACAAGGAATTTTCCCAGATCGTTTAAAATACTCAGAAATAAGACCGCTTTTTAAAAGTGGTGAAAAAACAAATATTTCCAACTATAGGCCTATATCACTTTTA
>NW_019725417.1:0-983 GCF_002891405.2 Cryptotermes secundus
GCTCCATGGGGCGTGTTACCACTTGACTGGCATGGAGGCCAACCCAAGTGTCGGGGGCCGGCTTGGCCCACTGACAAACCTGGCAACATGTTACAAAGGCTGTCACTTCCCTTCTCATATTGGGCCAATAAAAAACCCGAGCTACGTGATTCAATGTCTTAGTTACGCCCGGATGGGCGCTCAAATGAGAATTATGGAAGTACTCTAAGATTATCGGCCGCAACGCTTCGGGAAGAAGATACCTTTTTGCCTTCACTCTCGATGGATGGTAAATCAGAGCACCATACAGCAATTTAAATTGCCTTACACTTGGGTCGTTCTGAACGACCTTCTGATAGATATCTCTACACAGGAGATCCTTTTTCTGGTGTTCTGTGATCGACTGAAATGCTTCGGGAAGCTGGCCAAGGACTAGACCTGACGTCACATCTTCAGGTGGCTGTTCGTATTGGCGAGTGAGACAGTCTGCTACCACATTAGCTTTCCCACTTACATGGGCAGCACAAAATTTAAATGGTGCTAGCCGAAGAAGCCAACGCCCAATTCGCCCTAATTCTTTCGCGTGGTGAAGCAGCCAGGCCACGGTAAACAGTGTGAACTCTTTATGTTCTAAATAACTTCTGTATTTTTCACAACCATATACAACAGCCAGACACTCTCTTGTAAACTGCATATCGTCGCTCCGCCGGAGACAACAGCTGGCTGGCATATGTGACGGGCGCCCACTGCTTGCCATTCCCTTGCTGGAGAACGGCTGAGATGGCAACGTCACTAGTATCCCAAACAAGGGAAGACTGCATCGAAAAATCTGGGATCTGCAATACTGGGGGGAGTCGCTAAGGCTTCCTTCAACTGGAGAAACGCCGCCTGTTGGAGATCATCCCATTCAAAACGAGCGTTTTTACGCTTAAGCGCGTGCAGCGGTTCGGCAATGTGAGAGAAACGCGGGATGAACCGCCTTCAGGTTTTTAGGGGGAGGAAAC
>NW_019725417.1:2046-5599 GCF_002891405.2 Cryptotermes secundus
TACATGGCAGCCGTAACTCCTTAATATTGTGTAAAACATCCCGCCTTATGAACGACCGGGAAGATCCAGAGTCGAATACGGCAAGTAACCAATACGCCCCAATACTTAGTGTTACACATGGGGTCAATAAACCCGAGTCATAGCGATAGCAAGTTTCCCTGAGGCTGAGACACGCTGGGCGCCTGGAATGAACGCTTCACTGCCGAGCGCCTCCGGCGTTTCCCGAACGTCCGGCCCGTGAAGTCGGACGTGTCTTGGAAGGGCATGTGCGTTGGAAATGGCCTGTTTTCCCACAAGCCCAGCATGCATTCTTAAGCTCTGTTTTTGCCAGTGAACCCTTGGTTTGAACCGTGGCGTTCACAAATGGCCTGGGATCACCCCCTCGCAGAAAGGACCCAGTCGTCAATCGACGCTGGTCCTCAACCGCCACTGCTTCTGCGACTGTTGTCGCTAGGGAAAATAAACTTGCAATTGACTCCGGCTGGTTTTGAAATACACAATGCGATTTATTTTGGGGTGCAAATTTTGCACTATGCGGTGGACTAATTGTACCTCAGTGCCCAATATTTTGGCCGCTGATATGACGACATGATGCACTCTGTCAAATCTTCTGTAGGACATTGAAATCTGTCTAGGACATAAGATACCAGAAATTGTTCTTTAATATGGGGTGGGAGAAACGTTGAGATAATTTCTGCCTGAACCACCCCCCAAGTATCAGTGGTTCCCAAATGCATTCCTAAAATTGATTTACTTGAATTAAAAATTGTAGTATCTGTTCAGGGTCCATATCTATCAAGGGGGGAATGGCAGCAATTAAGTCAGTCACTACTTTGATCTTCAGCTTGTTTACGGGAGCACCCAAATGACTTGTGGGATCAGTAATCGATTGAATGGGGTTCATAGTTTGAAATGACCTAGTTGACGCCTGTGGAGGCAGGTACGGCTCAATCATGGTCCACTTATCTCTCACTCACTTCCTCAAGTCATCCAGCGTTCCTTCCGTCGATAGACCTAGTTGACTTGCTAAACTCTCCAGCTGCTGCTTGGACAATTCATGGATCCACGCACGTGGCATTTTGACTAAGCATGTAATACAACAAGAACAAGTATAAATACTATATATGTAAACATTCACAGAGCCTATGACAGGTTATTTACAAACCACTGACCCAGGCACAGCCTATGGGGCTATTAATTAGCGTTCCAAAGGTCCTAAGTGAAAATCGATTGCTCTGCTACCACTTGTGCAGTCTACCCTTAGCTACCACAGCACCTTTCGTCTCCGTCTACCCTTCCTCAATTGTGTTGAGGGGGAAATGGTGCTCCGTCATAGGGCTCTCATGCTGTGCTCACACGCTCCCTATGTTAGAGTAAGGGATCCAAGGTAGCAGCAGGGCAAATCTAGTTACAATGATGGGTATCAACTAAAGACATATAACAAAATTTAATAAATCCAATTACTGCATTTTCTAGCCTGGCCAGGTTGAATGAAAGCAAATCAACAATATATATCTTACAACGCAAGTTTAAACCCAACTGGTTTAAGTCGCCTGGCCACAGGCTGAATCAAAAAGATAATACACAATATATATTACAACACAAGTTTAAACCCAACTGGTGCAAGTCGCCTGGCCACAGGCTGAATCAAAAAGATAATACACAATATATATTACAACACAAGTTCAAACTCAACTGGTGCAAGTCGCCGCCGTGCACAACCCCGACGACGGGCAACCGCAGGCGATCTTGCCGGCCGTGAACCAGCTCTGAAACACCGAAACCAAATTTAGACCCCCTGCCAGAAGGAAATTTGGCAAATCACTTACCAGCTGGCTCAGCACCGCGAGCACCCTATGGATCCATAACCAGTACTGAACTTCTGAATTCAAATTAACTTCCAAGCAAGGCTCCCAGGGGTAGAAAGGAGGGGAGAGGGCAACGCCATGTGACCCAGTCCCGCATGGGGAGGGGGCGGAGGATAAGTTTAAGAACCTCGATCAAGGGGCTGGAAGCCCATGATGTCATACCGGAGCCAATGGCAATGCATGGCTCACCTGAAAGCTGCTATAATATCATACCACTGGAGATTTCTGTATTTCATTTCATTTATTCATCTTCCATAAATCCTGTCGAGAATACATTCTCATGCGGATGTAGAGACCGCCTTAATTAGTCACAACTAAGGATTACAGTTGTCATCCAATAGCATACAGATTTGTATAAAATACTGATAAACATATACAATGTAATAAATAAGTTAATTTTAGCAGTAAAACTAATGGGAAACCTTATACAATTTATACAAGTCTATTAAATAAAAATTCAATAGTTAAAACACAATGTCATTAATGAGTTTTGTATAACATACATTAATTATATTATAAATTAAAATAAAGACTAGTATACAGTAATATAAAGATTGTGTATACCTAAAATAAGCATCTAAAAACCAGAACACAGACTGACAATCTTGTCTTGTTTTAATTGTAAAGCAAGACTACTCACATCTTAAAAAGATTTATAACCAAAATATTCCTGTAAAGAATAAAAAGAATGTCAATATAAAAATTCTTTTAACTGTACCTCAAAACTCCTAGCACCACTTCATACATCCTTAATATGTTGTGGTAGATTGTTATAGACCTTTGTTCCTAAACAGTAAACTCCCTTTTGGTATTTACTCAAATTTACAAATGACTCATGGAGATTATTTTGCTGTCTGGTATTTCTTCTATGAATCTCTGAATTTACTATGAATTTATTCCTGTTTTTTATCACAGTGCATAAGAGATAGTATGTACTGAGATGCCAGAGGTATGATTTCTAATTCTCTAAATAAGTTCCTGCACGAATCCTTCCTTCTGCGTCCCAACATAATTCTAATTATATTCTTTCGCATTCCAAATTTTTTTTTACTTTGGGGTGAGTTACCCCAAAAGGGTAAACCATAATTTATAATAGAATTAAAATAAGAGTGTTAAACCATTTATCATTTTATTTTATTTTATCATAATACACGTTGAGAAGAAAATTGGCTGCCACTTCTCATGCATTTTTGCACAAAGTTCACAAAATAAATATATAATGGAGAAATCCTATCTATCTGTACATTTAATTGGTGAATCTGAGGAGTTCCAGAAATATTTGGTTATTAGGAGCTGGAGGGTTCACATTAAAAGTTGTGAAATAATTTAATTTTTAGTTTACATTGGCTCAACATACCTTATATTAAACTGGCCACACTCTGTAAAATTCCTCTAAAAAAAAAAAGGCTCTCCAAATAGGAAGTGTTACACAATGTAAAAATCCCTTTAAAGCCTACAAATTTCATTTACAATTTTTAAAAATGATGCACACTGAATGAATACAAGGAAAATCAATGGCTGGAATGGAAATTTCAAACTCTCAGAATGCTAGGAGAAATGTGTACAAAGAAGTGGTGATTATGTGGTAAAATAAAGAAAGGTCTGTAGATTGAGGTGGTGTATTTTCTTTGTCAANAAATCCTGGGAGAAATGTGTACAAAGAAGTGGTGATTATGTGGAAAAAT
>NW_019725418.1:0-19434 GCF_002891405.2 Cryptotermes secundus
TGTACACAGTTATGTTTGCTGCGTGGACGCTGCTACAATGTGTCGGATGGAATGTGAGGATTGATAGTGCATTAAACAATCCTAGCAAGTGTTGTGCTTTTACACGTCGACACATTTTAGCAGCGTCCACGCAGCAAACATAACTGTGTACATCTTAAACAACAACAGTGTTTTCATGATTGTACTATGTGCCTCTGATGATGGTTGTATTAAACCGAAACATGTAAGGCAGAAGTGATAAAGAAGTGACCTACAAATTGTTACACTGGACGGACTTTCTATTGACTTTGTGATAATAATAATAATAATAATTACGCAACAGTAAGGAAAGCAGTGTTTTCTCGGTACATTGCCCAGTCGAGGCGAGCCAAGACTTCGTTGCTACGCAGCGTTGCGTTAAACACATCTTTGCAGCGTTGCCTAACAACGCCTCTATAACCACGACGGTTACGCAACAGAGGTCAAACTGCGTTTCCCGCTTGTCGGATTGGTGGTTCTTAAGAGAACTGCAATACAACTATGCAGGCAACAAGCAGAATTCATACAAAATCATGATAATGAGAATGTTCGCAACATCGGAGAAGGCGAAGCCCGACACAGAAAGTAAAAGAGGCTTAAACTTGGTGGCGGTCAGGCATCACCGTTCAAGTGACTAGACTGGCGTGGTAGCGAATACTGCTAGATATAGGGCATAATCTGCTGTACGGAGCCTGGATTGACAGGGGCCTTGTATATATTGTACATAGAAATAGGAAATGAGATCAAAAAAGTAAATATATGTAAATACTGACAATGGACATACTAATAGGGACTATGACTGACAAATGACAGACACGACCTCTCGGCAGAGAGGGCGCCCCAAATGAGCAGGACAGTAACTTTCGTATAAGAAAAAAATAAAAAATAAAAAGTCTGGTCATGAGCCCAAGTCGGGGCTCGAAACCAAGAGACTGACGGACTGTCAGTCGCAATGTGACTTGGATTTGGACTAAGAAGTTACTCGGAGTTACATACGAGAGAATGTGTAGCAAGGGAAGCTCGCCACTTGGAATCAGGACTACAGAACAATACAGGAAGTCGGCCTGTGAGGATATAAAGTGTAATTTAGAATACGACACTTCCATATATACACTTCATGAAGCGATAACTAGATCAGGATTCAGAACGTGATTGTCGACCACAATACTACACATAAGGTATTTATAAATTATATAATTAAAGACGCATTCAGCAGAAAAATGAGAGGCACCATAAATATTATGAATAGGCCTTACATATTCTATGGTACAAATATGTCGCTAGGTAACCCTAGCAAAATACAAGTACACAACAGAACGGTGTTTCATATGTGATCCGCTTCGCGAAATTTGCTATGAAACAGCGCGGAAAACACTCCTCTACAACAATTATTTGCTGTGTTTTCTGTGTAGTCCCTACCGAGCAGTTATTCTGAAGACAATTTGGTGCGACCCAGGCAGTTCTAAGTTGAGATTTCAGTTCTGTAAGGGACACTGTGAAGAAATGAGTTTGCTCCAAGAATGAATCTGCGAACAGAACAGTTCCTGTCTGATATATGGAGTGTGTAATTCCTTGAGACTGTTACAGCTCCTATACTAAAACCTGTTGCCAGGAAACGGCTAGTGGAGGCTGGAATAAACAGTACCACAATAGTTTATGTGTGTCAGTGACCTGTAAACTGTAGTTATGAGTCACGAGTCACGAGTGTGGAAGTGGTCACTAAATCCGTTCACCAGTCCGAACCCCTTTCTATAGTGTCGTACGTAAATAGTGACGTCATATTATTCCTTTAGTTACATACGTGCAGAGTTCATCGAGCTGCAGACCGCCAAACAACAAGACGACAAGACATGTTGTAAGAAATCACTTGTGCGGAGTGATCATCGAGTGATGATTCTCCTATGTTGTATACAATGCATTATGTTGTTGAGTACGGCTACCCATCTTCAGCACTGTGTTCTTTTAAGTCTGAGGGCCATTGTCGTTTTAGTTTTCGTCTGATGTTTAATGGGTTGCTTAATTCAATTACGCAGCTGTTTTCGTGTCCCATTAGTCGGTTGTGGTAGAATATCTTTTGATTTCTTCTGTGACGAATGGAATTTGAATATCATTGTGTAATATGAAGTTCGAGACATACCATGGGGCGTTGTTTATGGAGCGCAGTACATTTGATCGGAGTCTTTGAATTATTTTGGTGTTCGAATGCTTAGCACACCCCCACACTTGAACTCCGTACGTCCAAATTGGTTTCAATATTCATTCCTATATTAAAGTCTTGTTTTCTAAGCTGAGTTTGGATTTTCGTCCTAAGAGCCATGACATCTGTCGTACTATTAGGTTTAGGTGTTGGCGTTTTGTCTTGATGTGCTTCTGCCAATTTAGCCTCTGGTCTAGGTATAGGCCGAGGTATTTTCCTTCTGTCTGTTTTGGGATTTATAATTATCGATTGTGACTGGTGGACAGTGTGTGCGTTTTGTTGTGAATGTTATCTGCGATGATTTTGTTTGGTTCATCCTGATTTTCCATTTTTTGAACCATTCTTGTAGCAGGTCCAGATGGTGTCGAAGAAATTGTGAAGCCAGTGCCGGGTCACGGTCTGTTGCTAGGAGAGCAGTATCGTCTGCAAAGGTTGCTATTGTGGTGTTGTTGGTTGTTGGCAGATCTGCAGTGTATATTAAATATAACAAAGGCCCAAGCACACTCCCTTGTGGTACTCCGGATTTTTCTAGTATGTAGCTAGAATAGGCATTGTTGTATTNTTACGTAAGTTCTGAGCGAATCGTTCTGCAGACCGCAAAAGAAAAGACGAAAAACATAAATATCAAATATTTATATGAAAATGGAGAGTATAGAATTAAAATGCTAGGCAATATCTTGTGAAAAATCTTTCCACGACAATGAATACGCAGACAAGGGAAGACATATTATTAGGAGTTTGGTGCGTTTTACACTGATTCTAATGTATTTCCCACAACAAGGTGCATAATATAATAAATATGAGAGCGCAACCGTACGAGACACGGAAACATTCATCACTCATTCACCATTCATCACCACTTCCCCGTTACTTAATTCTTCGTATTGCTTCTTGTTTTCACAGGTTCTCCGTGTCTTATCTGATGGCCAAGTCGCCAAATTATATCCTACACATTCTAATGCCTCTTCACAACTTCCTTTTTAGTGGGATTCACTCCTACGAGTATTCCTAGATATGTGTGGCTAAAAATTCTAGAAGAGAGTAATCATGACACTCAGACTCTTCTCCACAAGGAACAAGGCAGAGGACAGGAAACTAGTATGGAAACATTAACTACACAGGCCAAGTGTAGTTAAGAAAGTACTAAGAACGTTCCGTCATACCGGGGTCAAACTTACGATCGTTGAAGTTGCTACTCTGCCGTTATAATGTACGGTACGAAAGCTAGGTTTCTTTTTCTTTATATCCTTATACCCCTTCTCATTTCGTACATACTCAAAGTCTGGTCTGCTCACCTCGCTGCACAAATATACCCTGTTGATTCTTAGAATATTTAAAAAGAAACTGCATTTCCAGCTTTCAGACGCATTCGCAAGTATTTGTGGCTATGAGATACACTACATGACTGAAAGCGTGCTCAATAACGAACAAGGCAGCAACTTACAAATGAGAATGGGAATGTTCGCAGTGCAGTGCCAGGTAAAGTTTGCATAGCATAAAGGCCTTAAGTTTCAGGCGGACAGAATCATGACAGTTAAAGCAAGCAAGATGTCGTTACGAAGTAAGGTATGAAATCTGCGCTATTTTCTTTGAATGTCCTACGCAGCTTCTTTCTTTTTAGGCACTGTATATATTATATCGCCACTATGTTTACAGTGCATATGCCCTTCTTTCCTGTGCTTCTTAACGTTTCGTTTAGCACGTTAAACACTTCCATACGCATTTGTGGCTAGAAGTCATCAAATGCAGAATATCCGCTGGTACGCATATATTCTGAGGGCAGAACACACCGAAGAATAGGAGAATGACAGAGAAAACCGATCATAACACGGAGCATTACGAAGAAAAATGCTCGTTGAATCGACGACGTAGCCGTTACAACTTGCGCTACCGAACAAGGTGATATCTTTTTATTATGTCCTCACGAAGTTCCTTTGTTTTCTTACGTACTCTGTGCCTCGTCTCTTTACTACAACCTCAGAATCCGCTATATCTCACGCAATTAAACGAGCTTTACTTCAGCATGTTCCAAAAGCTTTCACAGGTATTTGTCACACGTGGGAGAATAACATAATATTTACAAATGAAGCCTCCTCAACACAGAACTTAGAAAAGAATACAGTGTGTGAATGGAAACTTTCGGGCAAAAGTATAAACTCATGGCTGGAATACATGACGCGCCTAATCTTCATGGCGGTCAAGCTTACGATTATTGAAGTGACTACGTTCCCGTTATAATTCATGGTATGGATCCTGTGTTCGTTTATATTTCGGTAATTGTGTCAAGAATATGCAGAATAGATCATCATGAGGACGAAAACTTTCTAAACCTCGAACAACAAAAGTTTAGAATATTTACTTTATAGACTGCATCCAGTTGTGTATTTATTTGATTTTATTTGTATTGTAACCGTCAACACAAAACGAGTGGTATTGAAATACCTTCAATGGGGATAGTAGATGTTATTGTACATTTTACTTATTTAATACATATATAGCTATGCTACGTGTTTCGACAACATTCTGGTCATCATCAGTCCTTAAGCATATTTCAAGTAATTAAGTACGCTGGGTACAATACGGATCCTTATTTACTGACTGCTGTGATGTAGCAAATGCATCTTGTGTTTGTATTCACAATATTTAAAAGGGTAAAGAATTTAGGGATTGAAGGCCATGGTCTTCATAGTCATTGCTGTATGAGAACCTCAAATCCAACTTATTTGTAACTTGAATTTCCAGCCTCTGTTTGATGTGGAAGTTTCAGCCTCTTCAGGTACATGCATTTCATGTGTTGTTCATTTCTGCATTTAGAAATTTAAAGCTGTTTTTAAGTAACAATGACACTTTTATTACATAAGGATTCTCTACCTACAGAGATATTGGGTATTCAGACTTTATCCATCGCCCTGGTTTTTAAGATAACTAATAAAAACATGACGTTTCGGAAACTGAATCTGTTTCCATCCTCAGGTGAGGGAAAAACACCTGTTGTGTTGGGTCCCTTAAAAAGAGTTGGTCTCAAACACTGGACAACCAATGTTACAAAACACAAAAGTTATAAACACCTGAGACCAGGCTAAGTCCATGAGAGCTAATCAGAAAAATATACATAACAAATTGTTCCAAACACATACAAGCACGGAACCAGGATAAATAGAACCGTAGAAATTTATGTCACTAAACCAAACTAATAACCAGGTCCATTACCTCAAGGCATGGCATAGAAAGGAGAACTAGTAAATAGCTAATAGCGTCTAACTAGCGTCAACAATGGAGTAAATTACTTCTATCTAATTTAGAACTTAATAGAAATCAATAAAAATATATATCACGTCAAACAGATCTTCTATGTGATTGGTGACTTCATTGCTGATACTGGGGATCCAAATGGGAGAAAAGTCCAAACTGGGTTGGCTAATTGGGTTGGCCGAGCATGCCATATGGGCCGCTTCCTTGTATTTCCTATACCTGATGTGGCTTTCAATATCCAAAAGCTTAGCTTCATCCCAGACTACCCTATGTCCCTCTTCATAGGCATGTTGAGCTAGTTTAGATTTTTCTAGAAGACATTCTTTTAGGTTATGCCTATGTTCCCGGGGCCGCACGGCCAGAGGTCTGCCTGTTTCGCCAATGTAGCTTCTGCCACATTCACAGAGAATGCTATAGATGCACTGTGCCATCTGTTGCGGATCTCTTTTCGGTCTGGTTTTCATAAGGGAGTTCCTGTGAGTGTGTTTCTTACGGAAGATGGTCCTAATATTATATCGATTACCTGTCCGTTTAAACTTTTCAGAAACACCCTTTCCATCTCAAAAGCCAACAAAATAGAGCCCCTTCTACCCCAGCTTCAGCTTCTAAGAAATTCATCCTCAATCGATCCAAATATATTTTAACGGACTCTGAGGAAGCAGTCCTTATGAAGGATTTGAATTTTTCAGTAACACGTCCACACTCGAACTTGGATATGGCATGTGCGGTGGAGTCTGTTGTTTCGAAGCTTCCACAGACTAAGGGCATTGAATTCAGGTGGAAAGTGAGATCCATGCTAGAGAGGTCTAAGTCTTCCACACCTAACATGACCACGAAGGAACTGAAAGCCGTGAAATCTTTGAGATTTAACAAGGAAATTAGGATTCTTCGAGCAGACAAAGGCAACTGCACAGTGGTTTAGGACGAATCCGAATACAAGGATAAGTTAAACACATTGCTAGAGTCCGGGGTTTACGAAACCTTGCCCAAAGACCCTACAGCTAAGGTGGAGAGGAAAGTACAGAAACCCCTTTCTAAATACAAGACCACTCTTCTGACCGATCTAAAACAGAAGCTGACTCCATACCACAGCAAACCTCCACATCTGTATGGTCTTCCCAAGATTCACAAAGCGGGTATTCCTCTGAGGCCTATAGTAAGTTCGATTGGTTCTCCTTGCTATGCACTGGCCGAATTTCTCCATAAGATAGTCAGTTCTTTTGCTGGTAAATCCGACTCTTTCGTTAAGAATTCGGCCCACTTCGTACAGTTATTAAAGACTATTAACCTTCATTCTCAAGATACTCTCGTTAGCTTTGACGTTGTCAGTTTCTTCACTAAGGTACCAGTCAATGAGGTCCTACAAATCATCGAAAACAAGCTCCACGACGATGTCGCACTGACGGAACGGTCTGTCTTGCAGGTCGGAGCCATCATGGAGCTGCTGGAAGTCTGTTTGAGAACCACATATTTTCAGGTCGACGACAAGTTATTCCAACAGAAAGATGGCATGGCTATGGGAAATTCTCTCTCACCCATCGTTAGCAACATCTTCATGGAGCATTTTGAAAAACTAGCTCTTGACTCAGCACCGTACACACCATCGTTGTGGCTGCGAAACGTGGATGACACTTTTATAGTCTGGCCTCATGGTCCAGAGAGAATTTCTTCGACCACCTCAACAGTTTAAGGCCTTCCATCTGCTTCACTATGGAAACTGAGTCAGAAAATGTGACTTTTCTGGACGTTCTGGTCATCAGGGAAGAGACGTTCTGATCATCAGGGAAGAGACGGCACTCTCCACACAGGTCTACAGGAAACCCCATCCACACTGGCCAATACCTCAACTTCAATTCTAACCATCCGCCACATGTAAAAAGAGGCTTAATTAAAAATCTCCACGACAGAGCCTCCACCATATGCCAAGATCGACGAGATTTGGTCAAAGGAATTAACAACCTGAGACGTGATCTTCAGTTGAACGGTTATCCCAAAGGCTTCATTGACTCGGTCATTAATTCCAAGGGCAGTAGTCGTCCGAAGAAAGAGGAAACCCCTCTGTGTTCTGTATATATTCCATATGTGAAGGGTGTTTCTGAAAAGTTTAAACGGATAGGTAATCAATATAATATTAGGACCATCTTCCGTACGAAACACACTCTTAGGAACTCCCTTATGAAAATCAGACTGAAAAGAGATCCGCAACAGACGGCACAGTGCGTCTATAGCATTCCCTGTGAATGTGGCAGGAGCTACATTGGCGAAATAGGCAGACCTCTGGCCGTGCGGCTCCGGGAACATAGGCATAAATGTTAGAGTCAATTTTACCGACCACACAACATATTTTTATTATTATTACACTACATGTTTCGACCTCAAGAGGTCATCCTCAGGTGTACGAACACAGCTGTATAATTACACGCAATCACATTCGTCTTCCCACTTATTCGATCCTGTATCTTATTCAGGCTGACGCTCAATAATATATCAAGCTCTCTCATAAAACACAAGTTAAAATTGTTCTAAAAGTCAAAAGTTAAAATTTAAATTTAAAATTGTTTAAAAAATTTAAAGTTTGTGAATCTAATTTCAATTCAGGTCACTTGTTATGCTTTCACTTTCACTTGTATTCAGTCACTTCCTACTTACGTTCATCACTGTGTCAAGTTCAATTTAACTAGTTTAATTATATTATTGATTAAACGTTCATGAATTAAAGTTCAATTTTATCATAGATTGCACTTTTTTCACTTTTGGAGGTCTTGCTGTTCTACTGCGTCTTCTGGAGTTGTGGATCTGTTACGGTCCATGTCATGATGGCTACTGATCAGTTGCGAACATTCTCATTCTCATGATTTTGTATGACTTCTGCTTGTTGCCTGCATAATTTTGTTATATAGTCATATACGTACGGGATTTTGAATGCCATGTGCAAATCGCGGACCGGTGTGCGCCTCGGAAAATTGCCAATGGTGCGGACAGCCTTGTCTTGCAGGCGCTGCAATTTCACTATATGGGTGTCTGCCGGAAACTCCCAGGCGGGACTAGCATAAGTCTTAACGGATCTAATAAGAGCTTCATGGAGGGTCAATTTAATGTTAGCGCTCAATCGCTCACTTTTGAATAGGGAATATACTCTAATGAATGTTCGAAGGCCTTGGCTTCGATCATTTCTATGTGTAATTTCCATGTCACTCTCTTATCGAAGATTACACCTAGATATTTTGCGCTATTTACAAATGGAATATTTCTTCCATTTAGAGTAAGACAAGACTCAGGCGGTCGACGACCACGAGAGAAGTAGACCCCCCGAGTCTTATCTTCATTAATTTTTATATTCCAGCGCTCACACCAGGTCTCCATTGAGCTGAGACCGCGCTGGAGTTTTCTAACAATAAAACCCTCTTTGCGATCTGTCGCATANAAGCTGATCGGACGTAAATTTTGAGGGAATTTTGTGTCTTTACCGGGTTTGGGTAAAGTTATTACTTTGCTTCCTTCCAAGTAGTTGGAAAGTGAGAAATCCGAAAGCAATGATTAAATAGATGGGTTAGATGTACCAGTGGTCTCCTTGGAAGGTGCCTGAGGCATTCATTTGGGATGCCGTCAATTGCACAGGCCTTTTTTAATTTCAGGGATTTTATTAAATTCTGAACGTCACATGGTCTGATCCTTAGAGGGGGCTTTTACCCAAGGCTTCCAGCAGAGCTTGAACTCTAGCTTTCACCCGCTCTTCATGGTTTTCGTCTGACAGGTCATGTGGTGTGAACTGAATTTCCAATCAGTCGGCAATTTCGTTGACTTTTTCAGAAGGATGAAATTTTAGGCCAGAAGAACCATGAATAGCAGTTGGTGCCCTTGGTCCGTCTCTCTTAAGGAGAGATTTCGCAATGGGCCATATACTCTGAGGTGTGACTTCAGCGTTACCTATTTTTTGTTTCCCACCGTTCAAGTGTCTTTTACGGGTCATTCGCCTGATTGATTTGGTGACCCAATTGACTACCGTTTTACACGCTGGATCCCTGGTTTCTTGCCACAGTTTTCGTAGCCTCTGCTTATAATTTATCAAACGATCTAGACCAGGAAGATCGTTGTTTATGTCCGAAAGTCTAACTTTACTTGTCGACAGCCTATATGCCGAAGTAGTAGAGGCTGCAAAGACGCGTGCCGCTTTATCGGCTTCTATACCTGAATTAATTCCTAGTTTCGGTGATATTAATTCTGAAGCGAGGCTTTGAAACCGCTCCCAGTGTGTAAATTTTTCAATGGGTTCCGAAAAGTTCCTAATTTTAACGTGATCCTGTAAGTGGAATACTATTGGTAGGTGATCTGAGTCCAAAATATCAGAGACGATGACATCTGACACTCTGATATTTTGTGAATCACAATGTCTAACACGTCACCATTTCCCGCAGGGGAATAATGAGTGGGACACTGTTGTGCTGAGATTTCGAAATCACTCATATCAAATAAATCCATAAGTTTCAAACCTGAGGGGTTTGAAATTCTGCTATTCCAAAATGGGTTCTTAGCATTCAAATCACCTGCCAAAATAGACTTTCGTCTGAAGTTTAAGAGCTCAGTGATGTCAGCATCACTCCAGGTTTTGCCTGGAGATTTATAAACAGTTGCAAGCAGCACTTCGCTATTACCAATTGGTATGCAGACCCCTGTCGCTTCTACTGAAGCAAGGGGTGATAGGTCTACATGGTTATGGGGAATGCCTTTTCTTACTGCAACGGCAGTTCCACCTTTTCTGCCCGAGTGGCGGTCTATTCTATAAAAGTGGTAATTTGGAATAAAAAACCTCTCATGAGGTTTCAGATATGTCTCTGAAAACAGGGCAACGTCTACGTGTAGATCTTGCAGCTGTTTACTGAGCTCATAGCGCTGCCTCCTAATGCCGTTCGCATTAAATGCTATGACTTTGAGGGGCCTATGAAATCTAGTGGCCATTTCGTTTCATTAAGTTTAGAACAATTTTAGTAATGGCCATTATTTGTTCCTCCTCGGACACTGCACCACTGACCTCCGTCATAATTTGCTGTACTACAGTCACTACTCTCAACATATTGTCGAAAGATTGACTGTTTACATGAGGAGCCTGAACTGACTGACCTGTATGTTGTTCCTGTACAGGGACCGGGACGCTCGGTTTCGTAGCTGCTGGTGGAACTGCCACTGGTGTTTGGCGAGTCTGAGACCGCTGCTCCTGTGATGTGTTGCCTCGGAGCGCCGCCGCGAAGGAGACTCCAGGGGTAACGATATTTGATGAGAACACCCTTCCAATTGTGGTTTTGGGTGCTCTCTGCAATTTCTTCTTCTGTAGTTCCTCCTTCGCATGTCTGCAACCCCGGTAGTTTGCTGGATGCGGTTTCTCTCCATCCTTCAATTCACTGTTACAGCACGCTGGAGTTTAGGCAACGTTCTGTTTCTTGGGGCACTCTCTGTGCAAGTGGCCACCCCCGCACCACATGCAACGGGGAGGTTGCTTACAATTAGCCCAGACGTGGCCAAATTGTTGGCAGTTTTGACACTGTGTAAGGCCACTCTGTGCTTATAAGCCTCAACCCCGATGAAAATGTGGCAAAGGCTTAGTAGTTTGAATATTTCTTGTGATTTTGCCATCCTGGGTAGGGTAATAAGGAAGAGGGGAAGGTTTCTGGTTATCCTTTCTTCTGAAGGTGACCCTCGGGTGGTTGTCATCAGTTTGACACTAACCACATCAAATCCCAGGGTCACCAATCCATCAGAAATATCCTCCACCGGGGTATTGAGAGGGAGGTGACAGATTACAGCCTTAATGGGGTTTTCTGACTTAGGAAAGAAGGTATAATAGGAAAGTTTATTTTGGGATAGATGAGTCTTGACGGCTTCGAAATCCGCCATGCTTTTAGTTATGACTCTGGTCCCATTTTTGGTATTACAGAACTCAAAGTCACCTTTGACCACATTTTTAGTTGCTTTTGCAAGTGAATGAGATTCACTGTGGACGTTAGAATTATTAGGGGGAGGCCTGCATGCTTTACCTGAAGTTCCCCCCTCCAGCGTAGTGGCTTCTGCACCAGGAGTGTCCATTTCCATCGTTGCCTCCCTGAAAGGGGCGAAGTAGTTCTTGGTGGCAACCTCTGTTTTGGGGTTGCTTTCGACTGCTGCTGTTGGTTTTTTTGAAGTCGATGCGGTTTCAGCCGTACTTTGTCGTTTCCGCTTCCGGACTTCTTTGAAGCCTTCCTCCCGGTCTGGAATATTTGTGCCTGTTGCGCCGGCCTTTACCAGTGACTTCAGCTCGTTCAGCGTAACTGTATAGTTTCCATAGAGTGCACTGAACAGCGTCTTGCCGGAGAAGGCCTTGCAGTAATTAATCCTATTGTCGTCGGCGGAGCTGACTATTGCCGCCCATTCTGCACTTTCTTCAATCGCAGCAGTTGTGAAGCCGGCCACCTCCTCAATGTTGCACAGGATTACGAATAAGCACCTGTATTGGGTTTCGGCATCGGGGTACTGCTTTATAATTTCTTTAAATTCGGCCTGTAGAGCGGCACGTTTTTCGGCCCAGAATGCCTGGTACCCCGGCACAGGGACGCCAGCCATCTCTGGCTTGACACTTACAGATTCAACAACCCAGCCAAGTATTGACGTATAAAACAAGATATTGAGGCATAACTCACTGCCTGCACTGAATCCACAAGCAATGTTGCTCAAGACACAACAAGAATTCACAATCCAAATTTCACATCCAATATCGAGTTTCAACCTTACTCCTTACTCAATGATCAGTCCGACCTCCAAACACGTAACTTGATCTTGAAGTCGATCCGACAGTAAATGGTGTGGGCTGATGATTTTTCAACTGCTCGTATCGTCGGCTCCCAGTCTTAAATACTGCTGGCCGTGAGGCGAAGCTAACGTTGCAGTAGTCACGGCGCGTATCCATTGGCTGTGTATGGAAAGGTGGGGGCCACAGGTGAGGTTATAAATATGTGTGCAGCTTTGCAGCTAGTATATAAGCTGGAGCAGCTGGAGTGTGTATAAATACTGCGTCGCTCTGGTCAAAGCTGCCTGTTTGGCACTGTCTGAAAGGGGTGACGATTGTCTGCCAGACACTGTGGAAATGTTCCCACACAGCTATCTATATTTTTATTCCTCTGTAATACTACATTCTGTGAGGTATGTTTGTTATATTTTTAATGTTCTGTTTGTAGTGGAAGAAACAGTTGTTGTGGAGCTAAGAAAAATACTACTTCTGCCTGAATCACTAGAAAAACATTAAGAATGCAGAGTGTAATTGAAATAGTTGTACTCCTGGAGAGAAATACTGTAGACAGAAGGTGGTAATAAGACAGATGAGTATCTCTGTGAAAAGAATTTAATCATCAGATACTGATAAAACATCACTGTAATGAAAAGGACATAAAATTCTGTGCAACTGGAGTCTAAGTTCTCCAACATTCATGTGCTGTCTGCATGCAGAATGCCCATAAGTGATTTGAACTTTCCCTAAACTAGTTAGATATAAATGCTACTCATCTTCCTGAAAGGACTAAACTCATTTCCAACATCTTCTAATCTTACATCAGTAGCTTACTTCCTCGTATGAATTTAAAATTACTCCAATACTGTGATCATTAATATTCTCCATATTTTTGTAGGAAGCTGTAGGAAAGATCTTATTTATCTTGAACCAGTGATGTATGAATCAGCTGATCATGATGCTAAACTTACAGTTATAAAAAATATGGAATCAGTTTTAAATTATCACAATTACAAGAAACAAACTAGGCTTTTAAGTAATGACTGTCCTAAAGCATTTCAGTACTATGCTGTCCATGATGCCCAGAATCTCAGTCAACCTGCAAAGAGTTGGCATTACTGTGTATGGCGTTAATTGACTCCTGTCTAAATTACTTAATTGGATACAAATTAAATCGTGTTATGAACTCACATGGAATACCTGTACTTAGGTAAAATACTATTATTGTCTAAGATGTATGTATTCATATTTACATTTATATTGGAAGCAGGTGTTTATTTTGTGATTTGTTCTGCATCCTTGACTTAGGCTTGTCAAGTGTGTACAGTCTGCAAGTAAATATTATTCTCTGTTCTACCAAACCAACATCGTTCATATGTTGGTATTCTGCTGGTTCTGAAGTGAATGTTATGCTATTGTTACATCAATTGAGTGCATATACAAGATGTGTGATGTATAAAATTACCACACTAATAGTAACAATTAATATTTTTCAATTGCTCATGATAATTTTTATGACATTACTGTTTACAGGACTGCAGGTGAAATGAATAGAACAGTAGACACTAAATGGCCAAGCAGAAGAATGGATCTTTGTGTATGTATCTCAGAGTAACTGAAAGGAGCTTTTACCATTCACAAGTAAATGGTGACAATAATTATGGCTTTCATAGGAGAACATTAAGAAATCACATGTGATCTGGTGTTGACAAAAACAAAATTGAAGTTCCTGTTGTACTGAAATTCACAATGAAGAGATTCATAGGTTTTCAGAAGTTGGTGAACTTTACCAAGCAACATTTTAGAAAGAGGGAAGAATTAATCACTACTGCAAAATGGTGATAAACATATCAGAAAATTAGTGTTTCTAAGCAATGTAACAGTAGTATTATCCTCAATAAAAGTGGTTATTTAATTATATTTTCACAATACTGTGCTTGCAGTCCATTTGGATCAGCCACACATACCCACTGCCATCTAGTGAGAAGAGTATTAACTGAATATGTTTGAATTTACTACTGGTGTATGAATATGAGAAGTATGTTGAAAATGGTGTCTAGTAACATTTTAATACTGACGTAATGGTATGTGCAGTAACACACCCTGGTTCGTCTTCAGGCATGGATTTTCAAGGAACAGCATTATGTAATGAACGCATGCAACAGGTTAATTGAGCTGCTTATATTATTCATAGGTGAATTCGATCAGACTTAGTTTCCAGCATCATAATGCGTACTGATTACGTCAGTGGAATAACATTGATATTTAACTGATATTGATCAGACTTCAGGCGAGAAGGATAAATGTAGCAAGAAGAGCAAACAGAGCTGGTTCAGACACCATGTGATAAGCCAGAAGGTTGTGCTTTCGATTCCTTACTTCCATCTGTCAGCTGATTGTCTAGAAGATGTGGGAGCCTCAATATCTCACAACCCTATGGGCCTTCATGGCCTGTTACAGGAATAACTTTACCTTTTACCTGATGGACAAGAACGGGTTAGGGTTGATACCAGGAGGACTGAAACACCAGACTACAATCCGAAACATTGGTCTCTACCCACCAAACCACACAACGTTACATTCGCGAACACCGTAAGCGTAGTACTTACTGACACCTGGCAATAACATATGTCAAATGAACTTCTTTGATTTTCCGCCTGTTGTTCCTTCGATTGTACCTGTGCAGAGGAGGAGTGCAGATACTTAAGTTTTTATCGTCCATACGGGCGGTCCTTTCCTAGAAATCCCATTCTGTGTTCATATTTGAACTAAGGGATATAAGCGTATTGAAAAGAAAGTTAAAAAGTAAAAAAGGCTATTCCTGTAACAGGCTGTGGAGGCCCATAGGGTTGTGAGATGTTGAGCTTCCCACATTTTCTAGACAATCGGCTCATAGATGGCGGTAAGGTCAGCCTTATGCGCCGGCCGCCCTTTACCACCCAGAACATTCCAAGAATGTTCCTGGTACTAATTTCTGTTAGAGCCTGAGTTGACCCCAGGGCCATAGTGCGGCTGGAAGGATTAGGTAAATTGAAAGAAACTCAAGGACCTCATCAGGATTCGATCCCGCGACCTTCTGGCTTATAGCATATTGCCTCAACCAACTACGCTACCCCATGCCCCAGAAAAGAAAGTTAATATTACATTAATTTATTAACACTAATTAAGATGAGCTGTATGAGTAATTATCAAATAATTTTGGCACCCCAGCAATTTACAATTATCATTCGGTTCAGTTACTTTTATTACACTGTGCATTATTTCATTAAAAAATTAAAGTAATATAACATAATAGCATAAGAACCACTTCAGATATGTTAAAGAAGACTGGAAGGAGCGTCATATGAGGTCACCACAGCTTGGTAGGATGTCACCAGTTATGTCAACATGGCTACCATGCGTACATGTGCTATGGGAGAAACATTAGTGCTTAACATTTTGTATGATAATAAATATTCATTCTTGAGTAGCTGCAGATTTGGCTTCTCCACAAGAAGGGCTCAGCTCCATAAGTAAGTAATAAATATTCGATAACTGTACAACTTTTCTTAGGAGAGTACCTCTTGAACGTAAGAATAAAATGTCATGGTGGCTGCTTGAAACCTGTGGGTCTATTAGTTTTCTGTCTGATCGCAGTAACTAAAGAACCAATCAGATAACACATGTGAAGTTTTATAGTCTCAATATATGAAAAACATACCTAATAATCCCTTGTAATTCTTTCTTTTAATGTTAACAGTTACAGATATGGTGAAGGTGCTGGTCGTTCACTAAAAGCTCATACTGGGTAAGATATAATTGTTGGAATTTAAGCACAGATCAGATAGTTCCTCGCCACATAGAGTGAAAGAGAAAGATACGTTTAACAAGAACTGTTGGCTTTTTTATAGCCAGGGATGTCAAAGAATTTCACCGTTGAAGTAGACACGTGTAAAGGTATGTTTCATATAATATTTCTGCTTTTGCAGATTCCTGTAACCCTTGTAGCATAGTATAGTTGATTTAAATTTAAGTGAGCATACTAGTCTACAATTGTAAGGCTAATAATACGTTACAATTTGATTTTAATATTTTACACAACAGTACAGAAATGATTTGTAAGGTTCTACTTTGTGTAACAGCAATTCTAGCTGAGGTATGAAGCAATATAGATCGGCTTGTCCAGGCAAATCTTCTTCTTCTTCTTCTATGACGCAACAGCCCGATGTCGGGCCTTGGCCTCCCTTATCAAGCCCCTCCATTCCTCTCTATCCTGCGCTGCTCTCTCCCAGTTCCTTACGTCCATTAACTTCTTTGCATCTTCTTCCACCGTATCAATCCATCTAGTTCTTGGTTTCCCAGCACGTCTCCTACCACCTATTGTACTGTATAATATTTTCTTTGGGATACGCTCCTTAGCCATTTGTCCAGGCAAATGCAAGGTGGTAACTCTGCATGAAATACCACAGCCTTCTTATAATTAATTGCCTTTGTTTTCACAGTTATCCTGTCATAGCGACTGCACTAATGGCCGGATTAACGAAGAATCTGGGTTCGATTTCTGGCAGGCGGAGATATTATTCTTGCCTGCGTATCGCCCAGATAACCTGTGGCGTCCACCTACCCTTCTATCCCCGGCGGTAGAACAGCTGGACCCTGAAGATTAGCACTGGCCCCTGTCTAATGCTGTCTGTGTGTGTGTATCCTCATGCCATATTAATTCTGAATTTCTGAAGCAATCTTCATAAAACTTGGTATGTATATCATGGTACCTGAGCCCCATCTTAACGTTTTGTGTGTGTGTGTGTGTATATATATATATATATATATATAGAGGTGGGGGTGGTGCATTATTGTTGTGTGTATGATGTTCATGTGTGGTCGATGGTATACATCACAGCGCTAAAGAATTTTAAATATCCTTTTGAAAGCTATGGACCAACTCCCAGCGTGTCTAACCAGGCCGGCGCGGAGACTAAACAAATTATTTACTGATTGGTCTCCCCATTCGACATGTGAGGACAGACCTACCACTGTTTGCGGCATGAAGCTCGCGAGGGCTGGCGAACCGAAACGGCGGAGGCGTCTCATTGTAACTTCAGAGAGGAAAGAAACAAGCACTGCGAGTGAGGCGGGGCTTCCGCACCGTTACGGAGAATACTTATTGTGCCCGTATATTTCATCAAGTGTTCATTATTTTGGTAATAAAATGCTGTTTTATGTAATGTGTTGTCTGTTAATTTAACCATACCATACATTGAACCTGAGTATCCCTGAAATACTGGGATAGAACAGCGGCGTACTTCGTAAATTCCTCTCATCCCCCGGGTAGCGCTGCTAGGCAGCGACTCGATAGTCGCGTTCCCGCGACAAGTAAACGCAACAGTAGAATAATTGTTGGAGGCATCGTTTTTTCTTTATTCTGTGAACGTTTGTCACAGTATTTAATTCGCTGTGAGAATATTACGTTGAACATTTTCAGTTGACTGGGATACTCGTATATCTGATACACGCAACGTTTCTTTCTTCGAAAATGGGATTTGCTTTTATCATCAGGTGAAGAAGGAAAAGGAATCTACTTGAGTCCACTAGAAGGAGCTAATCCTGTGATAGAGGCGAAGTCTTTCGAACAAGCCTAAGTGGAAATATTTCCCTCTATACGCCTGACGACGAAAACGAATCCAGTTTCCGGAAGAAATGTGTTGTGTTGTGGACGTCAAATATACCTCAGACAATGGGCAAGATCGGACGTGGTATTCGTACAGATTAATGAGGCTGTTTAACCTGGCCCAACAGCTTGAACGTGTGAGGACAGGGGCGTAGGCACGGAAGCAGAGGAAAAAATTGGGGGGATTCGTTGGCAGGCAACGCCTGTTGAAGACATAGAAGGTATAGTGAAATGGTACAGTGTGTGTGAATAAGCAATAGCATAATACGAGTAATTCTTTATAGTTCTGTTTTTAAGAGTATAATAGATCCACTTAATAATAAACCACTTGACTCATCACTAAACACTTTGAAGGGAAAGCTTCAGAGCAGATCATGTTTCGGCTGTCATGATCTAACAAAAGTCGATTAGTTAAAATCGTATATTTCCATTATCGAACTTCTTCAGAAAGATCAATTGATGAAAGAGGCACGATGAGGTAGATGCCTTCGATGCACCTGCAGTTCAATTAGTAAGCAAGCAATGGAAACGAAGATTCCTCCAAGATATGTAATGAAGACAGGCATCGTCTTCAGCAAACTCAAGCTTTCTGGAGGCCTGATATTGTCGTCGGTGACTGCGAATGGTAAATACTTTCCTTCAATTGCCTTCAGAATTCCATTTCGCATCATTTGTTGAAGACTGCAAGACAAAAGGCATTGATTTGTATTAATTAGTATAACAGTTATCGGGGGATATCACTGCTATCAACTTCATAGAAAATTTTGTCCAGTATCCTTTCAAGGTTAAGTCCATATATAGATGAAATTATTGGGGATCATCAGTGTGGCTTTCGACGTAACAGATCGACTACAGATCAGATCTTATGCATTCGTCAGATATTTGAGAAAAAATGGGAGTACAATGAGACAGTACATCAGGTATTAATAGACTTCAAGAAATCCTATGATTCCGTTAGGAGATAAGTATTGTCGCGTATCGGGCGTATATCGCGACAAATAACTTCACGCCGTATTTGATGTAAGCGAATTTTATTTCACATTCGCTCATACAATCACCCAAATTACAGATTTACGATTACTGCTATCTGCAGTATCACAATTAGTACACTCCAAATGCCAGAATACAACTGACTGGCTGACTCTACGTCTCGACTCGTCTCGAGCGGTTTCCTTTCAGCTCGCCAGATGATCCAGTTGTGTCCCATTCATCCATTACTTCCATTCTATGGCACACTCATTCTCTCTGGGGAGGCCGGTTCATCTACATCACCGGTTCCTCCTCTGCTTGAAGTCTTTTTCGTTTTGGAGGGGGTCGACCCCTCCATAATGTCCAGTCCTTGATCCAGTTTGTCTTAAGGAGGGAGCAGTGTGACATGTTGCGCAAAGCCGAGCCCCCCCCTCACACCAGCAGTGACGCGGCGGGTGAGTCAGCGCTCCCCTCCCTCCCCTCAGCGGTAACTTAACGCTCGCGTAATAGGCGAGTAATCACCCCGCATCCTGCCAGCTATGCGCGGTGACATCACGAGCGGAGCCGAAGAGAGCCGAGCGGAGCCGAAGATAGCCGAGC
>NW_019725418.1:19599-19733 GCF_002891405.2 Cryptotermes secundus
TGTGATAATTAATTGTAGCCGTTATTTGTAGATTGTTAAATAAACCAATTAACCATCTGTACGGCGTCTTCGGTAACGCAAAACACGTCCGAGTACGCTGATATCTTCGCACAAGACAACGAAGATTATGGAAG
>NW_019725418.1:21731-56581 GCF_002891405.2 Cryptotermes secundus
GCCATCCCAAATCAGGAGGCTTCAACAATAGCGGAATTGTACTGTACAATATTCTAATAGAGTTTGGGATACCCATGAAACTAGTTAGGTTGATTAAAATGTGTTTAAATGAAAAGTATAGTAAAGTCCGTGTAGGTAAATATCTGTCTGATAAATTTCCTATCCAGAATGGTCTGAAACAAGGAGATGCTTTATCGCCACTCTTTTTCAACTTTGCCTTAGAATATGCAATTAGGAAGATCCATGGAAACCAGGTGGGACTGAAATTAAATGGGACACATCAGCTGTTTGTCTACGCCGATGATGTGAATCTACTGGGTGATAAGGTAGATATCATAAAGAAAAACACACAAACTTTAATTGACGCAAGTAAAGAGGTTGGTCTAGAAGTAAACACATAGAAAACTAAGTACATGTTACTGTCTCGTCACCAAAATAGAGGGCAAAATCATGACATAAAGATAGGTAACATGTTTTGAAAATGTGGCACAGTTTAGATATTTGGGAACAACGATAACAGATCGAACCTGATTCAGGAGGAAATTAAGAGGCGATTGAACTCGGGTAATGCTTGCTACCATTCAGTCCAGAACATTTTGTCTTCTCGTCTGCTGTCCAAAAACATTAGAATTTACAAAATTATAATTTTGCCTGTGGTTCTGTATGGTTGTGAAACTTGGTCTCTGACATTACGGGAGGAACATAGAGTGAGGGTTTTTAAGAATAGGGTGTTGAGGAGAATATTTGTACCGACGAGAAATGAAGTGACAGGAGGTTGGAAGAAAACTGTATAATGAGGAGCTTCATAACTTGTACTCTTCTCCAAGTATAATTAGAATGATCAAGTCAAGGAGGATGAGGTGTGCAGGTCATGTAGCACGAATGGGAGAGACGAGGAATGTGTATAGGATATTGCTGGGAAAGCCAGGAAGAAAGAGACCACAGGGAAGACCAAGGCGTAGGTGGGTTGACAATATTAAAATGGATGTTAGAGAGATAGGATGGGATGGGATGGATTGGATAGATCTGGCTCAGGATAGGGATCAGTAGAGGGCTCTTGTGAACACGGTAATGAACCTCCAGGTTCCATAAAATGCTGGGAAATTCTTGAGTAGCTGCAGAATTGGCGGCTCCTCCAGAAAGGCTCAGCTCCATGAGTAAGCAAGTATAACAGTATCGTTTTTATAGAAATGCAGTGTTCAAAGAACAGTTTCCGAGGAACTAGAAACGCCAATAGAATATAACAGGCATGTCAAACTTCAAACAGGTTGTGATCGACTTTTTAGTGTCAAAACTGCCAGTGATCTACCACCTCCTCCTATCGTCGTACCTCGCTTTAAGCAAAAATATTGTTAAAAATAACATGAAACATGATATCTGTTATAAAAGCAACATACATGGAAAGTATAGACTACTTTAATGCGCGTTTTCCCTTCAAAATCCGAATATAATCATATTATATTACAAGTGAATTTACATGCTTTTCACGTATAATTTCCTTATAGGCCTATGAGATCGGCCAAAAATCGTCCCGCGATCGACGCCTTGGACATGTCTGGAATATAACATTACATTTCCGTGTCGCGTCTTTGAGAAGGTTTTCCAGGAGCAATTCCGCCGTGATGAATTACGGACATCAGAACTTTTTAGGTCAGTATTTGATAAGGTAACACAACGCGTGTTTTAGGTATTTCAGTAGATTTCGAATCATATTAGAGTAGTATAATATCCAAAATAATGCCATGAGATATAGGACTGACTGACATTTCTTCCGTGGCAATTTCAGTGCAATTAATGCACCTGTGTCAGTTTTTTACCTGTCACGGTACTGGGTGACTTTTAAAATCCTAAACCAAACGTTCTGTGAAAAACTGTAGCTAGACAACCAACTAACTCTATGGAGTACAGCCCCTCTTGAGAAGCTAATAGTCGCCCACCTCTAACCGTTCCACTGCTGTGCTGCCTATTTAAATATGATTTATGCTATTAATTTGAAATTTAATTTTTGAATGTAAGGACATGAACAAGTGTAGTGAGACTTAGGTCAATTCCTGTATTTAAGAGCTAGCGTCTTCCCACGCTTACACCAAAAGCAGGAAGATACCTGTTGAAGATTTATTAAGGGAAAGTTACGTAAAGAATGGCTACAGAAGTCTTTGTGAATTTTTAGTTGACAATTTTCTACAAGCTATATATTTTAGCAGGGTGATGGGTTTACGACCCAAGCCACGCTACACATTCGTAACTTTTTGACAGGAATTCGTTAAGACAGAATTTCTTCACCCTTTGTAAGAGTTAAAGTGATTGGAGGAATGTCTAATTAGAATACCTCTAAATTTTAAACTGACCAATCACGGAAATTTGAGTGTGTGACAGAAAAGGACGCTGGTGAAAGCCAGGAATTGAATGTCCGAGGAAGCGTCATTTTTCAGCGTCATTCGAAAACCGGGACTCGAAAGAACCAGACGTGAAGTGACATACGGGGCTATCTAGATCAGAAATAACTTTATAGTAACAAGCTGTAATGATAAAGTGTAATAATCTGTTGTGAAGTGTGAAACCACGGTTAGAAGTATAATAATAATATTAAATAGGATGAGCTAAATTTAGAAGGTAGCAAACAGTCCGACAGTGACAAGTGTTTGATAAATTGTAAAATGAAAGTGTCGCAATTGATCAAGAGTAATTGAATTGAATTGAATTGAATTTATTTACATTCCGTAAATCCAGTACAGGCGAGACACCATAGGATATGGAACAAGTCAAGTTAGAATACATAGTATCTATACAATAATACAGTAATATTGCAATTAAATGAAGTAAAAACTTATAATATTGTGACATGCTGAGCTATGGATGACGTCCCTCCCCCACCCCCCGCCAGCCGTGATGCGCCGAGCGAAGCCGAAGCGAGCCGATGTTAGCCGAGTCCTAGCATCCTGGTCGCTAGGCAACGAGAGTCAACAGCGGTGACGTCACCAAGTAGTAACAGCGGTTACTTCCGCTAGCGTTACTAGCAACACAGCGTATTTGTCGCGTATCGGGCGTATATCGCGACAAATAACTTCTTGTTGTATTTTGTATAGCGAATTTTATTTCACATTCGCACTTACAATCACCCAAATTACAGATTTACGATTACTGCTATCTGCAGTATCACAATAGTACACTCCAAATGCCACAATACAACTGGCTGGTTGCTGGCTAACTCGGAAATAACTCGGCGGTAGCTCCAGGACTAACTCGGCGGTAGCTCCAGGACTGACTGACTGACTGTGAATAGCCTTCGCTGCTCCTTATGTAGCCTCGATCGGACAATACGGAAAACGGCCACGTAATAGGCACCCTTGTTGCCTGGCGCTGTGTTGCTAGTAACGCTAGCGGAAGTAACCGCTGTTACTACTTGGTGACGTCACCGCTGTTGACTCTCGTTGCCTAGCGACCAGGATGCTAGGACTCGGCTAACATCGGCTCGCTTCGGCTTCGCTCGGCGCATCACGGCTGGCGGGGGGTGGGGGAGGGACGTCATCCATAGCTCAGCATGTCACAATATTTATAATACACCTTAAACAATGATCAAGAAATTTATCAAGATTTCTCATGGACTAAAATAAAATTTCCATTAAGACTTTCATTCATTACTCATTCCATTAATCAAGTGCGTCAAATTAAAATGCATATAGAAGAGACAGTTATCATACAAAATTCGCTTATTAATAATAATAATACCTCTGAAATTCAAGTTTGGTGGTGTTGCATAAAGGTGTCCTACCTGCCTTTCTAAGTGTGGCACGTTAAGACCTTGAGACAGAGTACTCAGCTCTACCGCTCCCAACAACCTCACCCTTGTTAATCATATCAACCCTGAGAAACTTAATCCTATCAACCCTGAGAAACTTAATCCTACCAACCCTGAGAAATTTAATCCTAACCCTGAGAAAATAATTTAAGAAGAAATAAAAAGGTAGGTGGCGTCATCAACAAAAAGCAGAAGAAGCGGGTGAGGAGAGCAGTTAAAGAAGAGGCGCTTCTGACGAAGACGTCGCAACGAGTACACAGAGAGGGCGGTTACACACCTAGTCACGAAATTATCTTTCTGTATGAAACTGAAAAGTTCATTACCGTGCCGAAGCCTGGAAGAAAATCCCAGTCCCAGCGTCTTGAGGATTCTTTTCAATATTGTCCTCCTGCATCTAAGCCTTTCAAGTGGTATCTTCCCTTCATGATTTCTAACTAGAATTCTGTGTGCATTTTCCATCCCCCCCGCCCCCATGCGTCCTGCCTATTATATTGTATATTACTCAAATAGACTTTAAAGGATTCTGACGATAGTGTATGCTGTACAGAACTATAAGATTTATTTTGGACTCTGTCCATCGACTGGTATATATATAAGGCAAAAACCACAACGTTTCGGACACTGGATCTGACTCCGTCCTCAGGTAGATGGGACAAGATAGACCTACTCAGTTGGGACGGCTCTGACCACGGAAGTTTACAGGAAACCTACCCACACTGGCCGATATCTTAATTTCAATTCCAACCATCACCCTCGTGTCAAAAGAGGAATTGTTCATAGTCTTCATGATAGAGCTACCACTATGTGCCAAGACCGGCAAGACCGGTTAATGAAGGTTGACAGCCTGAAACGTGACCTGCAACTCAATGTTTATTCTCAAGGCTTTATTGACTCGGTTATCAGTTCCAAGGGTAGTAGTCATCAGAGAAAAGAGGAAAAGGTCTTGGCACGGTTTATATCCCGTGTGTCAAGGGCATCTCTGAGAAGTTTAAGCGCATAGGAAACCAGTATAATATTAGGTCCGTCTTCAAAGCTAGACAGACTTTACGATCTTCGCTCGTGAGAACGAGACCAAAAAGGAATCCTCAGCAGACGGCACATTGCATCTATAGCATTCACTGTGAATGTGGCAGAAGTTATATTGGTGAAACAGGCAGACCGCTGGCCCTGCGAATCCACGAACACAGGCATAATCTCAGGCAGGGTCTTCTAGAATAATCCAGGTTGGCTCAGCATGCATATGAAGAGGGCCATAAGGTAGGCTGGAACGAAGCTACGGTCTTGGAGATTGAAAGTAACAGGCACAGAAAGTATAAGGAATCAGCTCACATGGCATATTCACCTAATCCGATCAGCCAGCCCAGTTTGGATATTTCTCCCTTATGGATCCCCCTCATCAATGAAGAGGTAATCAAGTCAAAATGAAAATTTTTAGGAAAATCAGTGTCTTCCGCTACATCTGCTAGTTTTGCTCTGGAGTTTAGTCTTATTTCGAGAAGTCGCCCTGGTGGCATGATTCTTTATCTGCATAATTAGCTATACATCATCTACATTTTTTACCCTCGGTTTTAACTTAATTCCTGGAACTTAATCCATACCACTGTTTTATCGCATTTTTGACATGTGCATGCTTGGCACAAAAGTTTTAGCTCGTCTTTTATTGTGATTTTGTTCTTATCTCCCCCTGATGGAACCTGTTGTCAGGTGTTTATAGACTGTTCTACTGACTGGGTTTTGTCCGGTGATTGAGACTATCTCTTTCTAACGGACCCAACTGAGTAGTTCTATGTTGCCCTATCCATCTGAGGACGGAGACAGATCCAGTCTTCGAAACGTTGTGGTTTTTGTCTTATACGTGTATATACCAGACGATGGATAGAGTACAAAATTAACCTTATAGTTCTGTATATCTTACTCAGTTTGGTAAAGTAGATGATATTTTGTGGAGAATACAAATTCTGAAGCTCCTTTGAGATTACTGTCTTTTGGCATGTGGCCTCGTGTCGTGTGATGAATAAATACCAATGTTTTGGAGAACATGCTGCTTCTATTTTCCGCTTAGAAAGGTCCCAAGAAAGCCTTTGTAATATTAACAATCAAGTTCCTTCCGTCAAATGTGACACTTTTTTAAGTTTTCCACCTCGTCAGCACCTGCCTTACATGTTTCGGCTCACCACGGAGCCATCATCAGAGGCATTTATAGTAGAAAAAGAAATCACCAACACACAAAACTTCAGCAGGTGCTGACGAGGTGGAAAACTTAAAAAAGTGTCACATTTGACGGAAGGAACTTGATTGTTAATTGGTTAGTGTGACGGACCAGAATGAAAGACCTTAAACCTTTGTAATATCTTTCGTCGGGCAAGGTGGGTAAGGAATCCACTCAATGAAGACAGTTTTCTACGCTCAACAACAATTAGTTTTATAGAAGAATGTATAGATAGGATTTGGGAATATTGTACAGAACTACAAGAAGTCTCCTACTGTTTCCAGTATTACTGGCCTTATATAATAAATATTAAGACTGGGCCAAAGAGAGTGGAGAACCACGAGTAAAAAGTCTAGTTGTGCGTACGTGAACTAGAAAGTCAAACTCTCTCCGTCATGATGAGAAAACAAGTTATCGAAATGTCAAAATTTCAGGCGTTGAAAACACGCATATATACTGTATATATACGAATATATATATATATACGTTTAAGCCAGACAGTTCAATTTGTTTCATGAAGCAATCTTATGGCTAACACAAAGTACATATTCAAAATAATATAAAGTACCAGTGAAGGGTTTATGTACTACAAGGTAGTATTACACTTTGATATCTATTTATCATGTCACATGATATCACATGCCAGAAGCGTATATTTTTTAGTCAGCAATGAGAGCAAGATAACTCACTTAAGAAGCTCTTCGTTAACCTATTGCAACCCGACAAAATATGTTGGTATTTCAAGACATAACAAATTGAAAAGTGTAAAAGTTATGTAAGTGAACTAGGCCTGTGGCTTTCAGAAGTTCCGTTTACCACAGACCTGTATGTGTGCAGTACTTACCGCCGTGTGAAGAGTCTCTTGTAATTGCTCTTCTTATTCATAATTATCGAGACGGAGGTATGCAAGGACGCGCCTGGGACTTCTACAAGTGTGCAGTGGTAGTAGCCGTAAGATTGTCTCACAAAGAACGGCGATATGAGAAATGCGTAGTTCCAGTTGCCACATATTCGTCGCAAACCATCAACATCATTCGTTGGCAGACTATCGTATCCCGGTTTCACAAGCTTTTCAAAGACGCCTCTCAGTATTGCATCTGGCGAGTTCTGTAAAGAAGAATTGTCAATACTGCATTTGCACACCATCCCAAACTTGATGCCAGTAATTTGCATACCACAACGTTCGATCTGCTGTAATTCTGATAATGCTAGTAACTGCACGAGAAGAGGGGTAAGGGGGTTGAAATTGATTCATAGCAGTTACCACTGTGAGAGTCGAGCGGTATTAAGCCTTCACTCATATCGTCTTGAAGGTAATTTCAGCAGCTTTCATCAAGTACCAGGTTCAAATCTGTATTCGTGACGGTTCCTTATGCACCTAATTCGAGTCCATGTATTGTCTATGTAGGCCGCCATATTCTCGTGTGTTGCTCTGTGCATCTGATTGATTGTTACCGATCTCTTTGCAGGGACGTAACTGCCCCCATATTCAGGGTTCGTGGAGGCAGCGTGTTCCTCTGAAACATCGGTAACTACCAGATTACGTACACACCATCACACACCAGAAAACACGAAATTTATAATCGTTGTTATGAGATGTTCACATGTGATAAGTATAAATTTACCGTAGGTAAAAGGTAAATTTTGTTCTGTGCTTAACTAAGCGCTACGCCATTTAGGCGTATGGGGGAGGGGAGGTATAGATCCAAGTATTCTTTACCTCGGCACTAGTTGGAGATGAGTGGTCTGCTTCACGCCCTGGTCATTTTACACCCAGGGAAAAAGCCCGCGGTACCTGTTGGATAAGAGGCCGCGTGGGCCCCAAAACCGGTCTGGACGACGTGAAGAAGAGAAAATTCTTGACCATACCAGAACTCGAAATCTGACCCTGGGTCGTCCAGCCCGGAGCCAGTCGCTAGACCGACTGCGCTATCCCGGCTCCTCACGTCCAGCCCGGAGCCAGTCGCTATACTGACTGCGCTAACCCGGCTCCTCATGTCCAGCCAGTAGCCAGTCGCTATTCTGACTGCGCTATCCCTGCTCCTCACGTCCAGCCCGGAGCCAGTCGCTAGACTGACTGCGCTACCCCTGCTCCTCACGTCCAGCCCGGAGCCAGTCGCTAGAATGACTGCGCTATCCCGGCTCCTCACGTCCAGCCGGTAGCCAGTAGCTATACCGACTGCGCTATCCTGACTCCTCACGTCCAGCCAGTAGCCAGTCGCTAGACTGACTGCGCTATCCCTGCTCCTCACGTCCAGCCCGTAGCCAGTCGCTATACCAACTGCGCTATCCCTGCTCCTCACGTCCAGCCCGTAGCCAGTCGCTATACCAACTGCGCTATCCCGGCTCCTCACGTCCAGCCGGAAGCCAGTCGCTGTACCGACTGCGCTATCCCGGCTCTTGCCAATTTGCTTTATATAAATGACAATTCATAAAGCTACAGACAAAATGGCTGACGGGTGGAATGATGCTGCCTTTTATTTTAGGTGGCGTAGTTTGAATGATCCATATGAGTGGAAGAAGAGCCGGCAGTGTTTTCATGCTCTACTGAATACGGATTAAGGAAGGTGGAACGGAATACAATGGAGCCTTGGAAATTCTTACTAATTAAAGCTCTTAAGTGTTCGGGCAGCTGATTTTGAAATAAATTAGAATTCTTTTGCCATGGAACGATCACAGAAAGAGTGAGACTTCGTCGGAAGACGGACGCCATCTTTACTTACTTGAAGATAGTTCATTTGTGCAGAGTTAGGAAACAATCCAAGTCTGTATGTTCCGTCATTAAGCATGCCTTCGAAGTCTGCAAAAGGGAGCGCCGTTTTCCTGACAGCCAGGAACGAAATGAATGTGGCCGAGTACGCGACCAGCAGTGTCACTGCCGTCAGGTATGATGTGAAGAAGACGAGACGGCAAGACCAGGATCTCGGGGTAGTGGCATGGCCTGTAACATACCAGTAAGTGAAGTTTCATTTTCGAGAGGGGAAGCATTTTACAGCTCTCCGTCAACGCTTAGGCCTATACTTACTAACCAGACTGGCAAGATAAACATGCTGGGATTGTAACAGGTGCACACTGACATTCCGGCTTTGCTGGATCGTGATGAAAGTAACTCTGAAACGAATTCCTCTTGAGAAGCAAATAGTCACTCAGCTGGTCCCTCGCTCTCGGATTATTCTACCTTTAAGATGGAGGCGATTCGTTCGTCCGAAACGTCCGTTTACACAAGAGCTACACAGAGCCACATCCCAGAAGACAACATTCTTGAAAGCTCGCGTATATCTTGTCACAGATTTATCAATACATATAAATTTATTCAGAAGACAGAAACTCCAAGAAAAGCTAAAATCAAATAGGAAAATATTAACATGAACGTGAATTTTATTCGAATTATTCTGAACCTAAATGCAAGGGTTGGATAAAAAGTAGTGGCAACACTGCTGTAACATGAAAGATGTGCTTCAGGTGGCACTAGCGCCGTCTGTAGCTGATAGCAGAAGTTCAGTTGAAGTAGTGCAGTGAGTGGCTCTGGTTGTGTTTCATTGTGTTGTATTGTGCATCATCTTGAAGTGAGGAGCACAGTTCAAGCACCCTAACAACATGTTTACGAAACAAGAACAACGCTCCTGGATAAAAATCGAAGTTGCACGAGATCATAGTGCACAAAACTGTTATCAGGGACCGCGAGAAGCATGTGGTGATGCTGTTTTGCCATATGGCACAGTGGCACGATGGGTGAAATTGTTCCGTGAAGGGAGGGATGCCATTCAGGAAAGCCGTCGTTCGGGACGACCCCATGTTGACAACCACACAATTCAGCTTCTTGCATCTTTGCTGGATGTCCATCGTTGATGAGCTGCGCGGAAGTTAGCTGCTGAGGTAGGCGTATGTCACAAAACCGTGCTCCACATTCTGCACGATATTCTTGGATACCGCAAAATTGCAGCGTGTTGGGTACCCCATGCAATGTCCGAGGTGCAACAATGGCAACATTATGCAATTGCACAGGACTTGTTGGATTGGTACCAGAGGGAAGGTGATGACTTCATTGGAAGGATCGTCACTCTAAATGAATCTGGGGCTCGCTCACATGAACTGCACTTGAAACGACAA
This sequence comes from Cryptotermes secundus, assembly GCF_002891405.2. Lineage (NCBI taxonomy): Eukaryota > Metazoa > Arthropoda > Insecta > Blattodea > Kalotermitidae > Cryptotermes > Cryptotermes secundus. Next base: position 31,850 of record NW_019725418.1, read on the forward strand.
TCAAATGAATGGAAGCATCCTAGCTCTCCCCGTCCAAAGAAAGTGCGCCCTACACAGAGTAATGTGAAGGCGATGTTCATTGTGGCCTATGACATTGATGGAGTGATACTGCACTACACTGTACCTCAACGATAGACAGTAAACACTGCCTACTACTGCAATTTCCTGTGTAATAATCTTCTTCCAGCACTCAGGAGAAAGCGATGACACTTGTTGCCAATGAGCCCCATCATCCTTCATGACAATGTAAGGGCTCATACTGCTGACGCTGTCAAGGATCTCCTTAGCCGCTGGTGATGGGAGATATGGCAACATCCGCCATACTCACCCGATATGAGTCCGCGCAATTATGATCTCTTTGTCAAAATGAAAGAACCACTGTGAGGGACATGTTACAACACAAGAGAGATTATTTGTGCTGTAGGGCGGTCACTGCTGGACATCAACAGAGGTGGACATGCTGATGGTGTGCGACGCCTTCCACAAATTTGGCCAAAGGTGGTACACATGGGGGGCAATTATAATGAAGGAATGTAAGTGTGTTTATCTCAGGTAATAAAGTCATTTCAGAACTATAGAGGTGTTGCCACTACTTTTTATCCGACCTATTGTAACCGCACCATGCAGGGACCTCAGGAATATTTTTCATTTACATTGTTAATTACAGTGCACTACATGGAAACGAAATGTACCACTGTTAACAATAGATGATACAGAATTGACCCCAGCACCAGCAGACGCCAAGGACAACATCTGGTCTTTCTGAGGGACAAGCAAGCTGCAGGTCATTTGAAAACCCAGAACGGAGCAGGAAGTATCCCGCTGTGTTTTCTGGGGATTTCAATGCTTAACTTCGACGGTTCGAGTCTTTGAAAATTTGAGACTTGACAGAAACGAGTCGCAATAATTTTCGAAGGGGCGTACCGAGCGATTGTTAGCGTACCTCCATTTATTTAAGAGCTGTCAGAGGGACCGTGTTGTACTTAGGCCCAAATTAACATGGATCTGGTTAGGGATTGGCTGAATGCAAATGAAAGAAACACCCAAATTTGAGGTTCAGAAAATTAGCAAAATTTCAGAGGAGAGGAATCCAGGCGTTCCCGGAACCGTCGGGACTTCTGCCTCTCCAGAGCAGTCAGTCATCAGAAGGAAATAGCGGGCGTGATTAGCCAAATGGAATAACCGGAGTCAGTAGTAACCTCCCGGACGTTAAATCGGTGTTGGCCCGAGTCCAGTGTACAATTCAAAGTGCTACAGCCGGGTAATAGGTAATTGTAGTGAACATCTACAATAAACGCAACAGTGTTGGTGAAGGGTGTGTTTTCAGTGTTTTCTCTCTCCCTGTGTGAGCAAGGCCCATTAGTCGCCCTGAGACAGAATCTCGTCCTACCGTCTGAGCAGTCGGAACCCCAAACGTCCCCCCCATCCAAATCCCCACCTTTGTTTTTCCCATTCAAAACTCGTGGATGTCATCCAAGTCCACTGGCGCCCACACAAATCCAAATTCAGCATAATCCCACTCCTTACCCTGAACCAGAAAGCAACAGGAAGCGGCGGATACAAGTGCAGACCACAAAGGGGCGGACGTGAAGGACGGTAATAAGTGACGACCAACTCGAGAGGCTTGAAGTCTCACTGAGCGGTAACGACGACAGAAGAAGAAGAAGAGGAGGGCGGCAAAACTATGTATGTTTCATTTGTACAAAAACAGCCGTCTCACCCTGCTGAAAGAAGCTGGCTAGCACAGTGATCCATGAGTTACAGAGGCTGTAGTTCTCAACTTCTGGACTGTTCCCAAACCTATCTCCGAAGTACCATGTGGTGGACAGGAAGGCGGTCAGTACCAGGACAGACGCGAACACAGTCCACCGCATCCCGTATGAAAATGGTGCCAACATGTAGCTCCACGTATATCCGTCCGTGCGAGGCTCCTGCATGTGCACCGACATCCTGCAAACATTTCGAACATAGTGTTGTTATCTTCGTCATCCCCACCGGAGCGCTGGCAACATTTCTATTCCCCACAGCGTCCGAACGGTTCTGAGGCACACCGAGCCGTCTACGTAATTGGTGTTACGAGTTTATCCTTTAAGGGAAAGCGGCGAGAGCGTGAAGCTGACTATTTATTTCCAACCTATGTCAAAGTCTGGGGGCACGAGGTAGCGTAGTTGGTTGAAGCACTATGCTAGAAGCCGGAGGGCCACTGGTTCGATTCCCGATGACGTGGATTTTTATTTTCGATTGACCTCTACCTTCCAGCCGCACTATGGCTCTGGGGTCGACTCAGCTTCTAACAGAAATGAGTACCAGGTATCTTCCTGGGGCTAAGGGGTGGCCGGCGCGTAAGGCTGACAACCTCACCGCCATCTATGAGCAGATTGTCTAGATACCGTGGGACCCTCAACGCCTCAGAACCCACGGGCCTCCATGCCCTGTTACAGTGATGGCTTTATGTCAAGGTCCGGATTGGATGCAGTTTTTTCCCTAATCTCCTACAAGCTTTCGTGGCATGTGTTGTGCAGGAGGAAATTGTATGCAACTATTAACTTTTTGGACATTGCCCATTGTCCTTATTTTTATTTAAAGCAACATTTCGGAGGCTGTGCTCTGCTTTCGTCCTCAGGTAGAGAGTCTATATACTTGGGTTCTTTACCTGAGGAAGAACGCAGAGCACAGCCTCCGAAACGTCATGTTAAATAAAAACAGAACAGTGGACAATGTACAGAAAGCCTATAACTCTGTTAAGGTCCTTCGTTATAAAAGTTTAATTCTTAACTAGGAAATGTTTTATCTGTTCTGGTTCGTAATCGTGTTTGAACGCACAAAGGATTGTTAAGTTTTTGAACTTTGTCCATCTTCCGGTATTCTAAAGAATATAATGTTTTGGAAACAGATCCAACATTTCTGTAGTCATTTAAGTTGGTTGATTAAATCTGCTACAGACCAAGTTGACTCAAGCAGTAGCCAACGTATGAGGTCGCCATCTGTAAAACTGTTAGTGGAGTTATTAAAAATCAAATAGAAATTAATAGAAACCCAATACTAACACTTTAATTCCTGCTGGTGTATATTGTATACCTGCTTTAACACATCAAAACTCTGCATTCTGCCCACAAAGTCTATTTATGTGTTCCGTATGGTTTCTAACAAGAACCCAGATATCGTAGTCAGCGACTGGCTACGGGCTGGACGACCAAGAGGTCGGAGTTCGAGTCCCGGTGGGGGCAAGAATTTTCACTTTTCCATGTCGTCCAGACCGGCTCTGGGGTCCACCTAACCTCCTACCCAGCGGGTACCGGGGATCTTTCCCTGGGGTAAAGCGGGTGGGGCGTGAATCTGTACACACACCTCTGACTCATGCCAAGGTCAAGAAGGCGTGGGTCTATACATCCACTTCACCCTACGTCTTCATGGCATAGTGCTTAATTAGTTAAGCACAGGGACAACTAATGGTTCTTACAACAAACAACGGAGGTTTATCATGGACTACTGCCTTTCTAGTTCTTTCAAGCGCACCGAACGTGATCATCCATTCGTATATACCACGCTAAATAACCGTTGCCATTGATAAAGCGTTCTTAAATGGACTACGGTCCATGCATATATTGTTCAGTTATCTCTACTTATGAGTTAGAAATGTTTGGCAATTTGGAAATTGCTGCTAACATATCAGCAACAATTGTGAAACTGAAATTGCTGCTAACATATCAGCAACAATTGTGAAACTGAAATTACTGCTTACATATCAGCAACAATTGTGAAACTGAAATTGCTGCTGACATATCAGCAACAATTGTGAAACTGAAATTGATGCTAACATATCAGCAACAATTGTGGAACCATCAGAGAAATTGACGATTATTGTCAGTTTCTGTTTTCTCGCCGTAAAATAAGTTGGCTCAGGCTAGGAGGGCCCGTAGGCATGAGTACTAGTATTTGAGACCTTAACGTTTAAGGTCATTCCTACGAACTGTACGGATTTCGTAGTTGTGGGAAGTAGAAACTTGGCGGAAAGATATTTTCTGAGCAGACTGCCATAAGACGTGTGATAATGGAGTCGAAGATACCGATGTAGGAGTTCACATTTCATTTTTTGAGGAACTCTTCCAACCGTAAGAATAAACCTTGGGCTTACCTTGAATTCAATATGGGGGGCAAGAAATATACAGCAGGCACTCTCTCCTCTGTTAATATAAACATTCCTATTCCAACTTCAACTTTCTTGCTAATCGTCAGATTCATAACGCCGTTCCACGTTCCGTCCGCCCTTTTGGCACCAAAGACTCCGTCCTCCGCTACATAGTAGGCTGACCTGTAAAGGTAAAGTTTCCTCCATTAAGCACCTCGCTGCCCAGCCCGTAGCCCATCGCTGTGTCGACTGGGCTACACCGGATTTGTGCAGAAATTAAATCAATTTGGTTCATCACTGAGTACAACAGCACTCTGCTAGGTATGCACTTCAATAACTACTTACTTTCATTAAATTAAATATACATAGCTATTCGTCCTGTGCTTAAATATCGGTTCAATTTAATAAGTAACATTTCTAAACATCGCGCTTAATACGTTCATTTGTTGCATGACTAAATATTCCTGCTACAGAAATAGGTTCTGAAGGTAGAAAACCTTGTTTGTGCTGTCATGTGAAGGCGAAGGAGTTCGCTAGAAACATATTATCCACCCAAATATCTATCTGTCTGTCTATCTATCTATCCTATCTAATCTATCCATCTAATCTATGTATCTAATCTATCTATCCTATCTAATCTATCTATCTATCTACCTATCTATCTATCTATCTATCTTCTGTCTGTCCATCCGTCAATGTGTCCGACCTTCCGTCCGTCTGTCAGTCCATCTATCTATCTGTCCTGTTTATCCGTCCGTCCGTCCGTGAAGCCCTGCATCTCTACGAGAGACGATGTTGAAATTGTGTAAGGTTCTCACATTTTCATACAGAAGTGAAACTGGATTAGGAAAAGCAAGCGTTCCAGACATTCAAAGAGCAGCAACTGCAGTGTTAAGAAGTGTTAAGGAAATGGCAGATCAGAAAATAATGAAGACGAAAATGTAATGAAAGAACTAAGTCAGAGCTGCCCAAGCTGCAGATCATATGACGCCTGTAAATTGGTTCTGAGCGGTCCTTATGTGTGTCATTCCATAGGTTTGAACATGAAGCATTGAGGGCAAAAGAAGAAAGACCTGTCATTATCCGTTCAGTATACTACAGAACCTTTCAAAATTGGGTCACACATTGAAAATCGTTACTCCGAAACGCAAGTGACTATGAAATAAAATTTAACATAGGCCTATTAGTAAAGAATAGGCATTTTTCAGTTTCACTTATGTCCTTTTTGGAGTTCTCGCGTGATGGGAAGTCCGCCATTTTAATTCACGATTGTGTCAGCGCAATGCGCGACCGAGAAGCGAACTAACATGGCACATGGAAACCTTTTTTATCCTCGAGTAAGGTGCAGGTTGTTTCACTTTTATAAGTCTACCAAATTTGAAGACGTGATTTTTCAAATATGCCACCTGATTCAGAGAAACGCTGGTACTCACGAAGTACTATTTCTTCAGTACTACATGGCGTCTACAAATAAGACATGGCTCTGTAGGCGTACTTACGTGAAGTTCAGTATTTCTTGTAAAATATGCCATATTTCCCCTATTTCTCCGCAGAACTTCAGTGCAGTTCTCTCTTTGCAGCGCTCAATTTCTTTGGGGAGCTCCTAATAATCATTTAATGGCAATCGTTAGTGTTTCGATAATACAACTGCCCTTTTGTCAAGTTTTACCTTGGTCACAACGAGAATATACCTTGGAATGTACCCCTGACTGTATGGTTACACCCTGAAGGTCTCCTCTCCTGTCAACGAAGGGCTTTGTGGACCACATGAAGCCGTCACCAGAACTCCAGTTACCTATGCGGTGTGTCTGTAGAGGGCGACTTGGATGGACGTAGAATACCTCAGTGAGTGACACCATGAAGTCTCTGTCATTTGTCTTATCTGATAGTTGGGCCACAACAAATTCACAGCTTAATGGAATATCCACGTCGGAGAAGTATTCTTCCAGTGAGGTCACTTTGTCTAGGAACAATAACCACCTTCCTTCCGACATGTCGTTTATTGTCGATTCCTAAAGAGAAACAATTCTTATATCAGAATTCAGCTGCACAAATAAGTTAGAAATCAATTTAAGGCAATAATATGATCTTGATGCATTTGTAGTCGCTGTAATTCTAGGGTAGAGATAGGATGGAATGGCATGGATTGGGTTGATCTGGCTCGGGATAGGGACCATTAACAAGTAGGCCTCTCATGTGGCCTATTACCATAAAATAACACATTTTTATGTATTCCTAATGTCTTATATTCTTGCTACATGCCAAACCTATCTTGTCTTTCTTGTTGTAATCACCTTAATAATATCCGGTAGAGAGAAAAAGTTATTAATTTTCTTGTTATGAAAATATCTTAAGCCTCTGGTTACCTCTACCTCTTAGGCCCAAACACACTCCTCAGGTCCCTGTTCCAAACATAAATGTATAGTCTTCTCTTAATGTGAGCGGTATATACGTTTTTCTGCACTACTGTGTAGCCTTAATCTGCGAACGTAATGTTTCGCCTAACCTGCCTGAGATATTTCTGTAGGCCTGCTTTTCCGTTGTCTGAGATGATGAGACGCAGCGGGCGGCATCCCTCCTCCCTTAGAGTCCTGATGTGCGAATTAGCAAATATCACAGCTACAGTTGTCGGCCTCGCTGCTACAATGGCTTTCATTTGAAGCACGTCTGAATGTCTGCTAGTAACTGTAAAGAGATAATAGTAGATACAAGATATTATAAATAACAGAGATAATAGAATTTTTACACACACCATGAAGGTTGCTTTATGTGTGATATGTGACTCCATCTTCAGGAAATACACGACGCAGAGGGCAGAAGGTTTTCTAAAGTTTTCGTTGGATATTGAAGTTTCCATCTTCAGGATTAATGCAGATCTCGCATTAGTCAGTGTGTCGGATGCTAACCAACAGGTTTCTGTTTCGCTTTTCACTGTCCACGTGGTCATTCCCTATTGGATAGTATCCGGGTCCTCACAGCTTCACCTCCGACTCACTTCCCTAATGTGAGTGCTGTATGGGTAAGAGCAGCCAAGTCTCCCTCATCCCACAAAGTCATTTACCCTGAAGATGACAACTACAATGTTTACCGAAACCTCTGAAACCCCTTCAGCTTTCTACTCGCCGTATTTCTGACAGCCGAAGAGACAAGTCCAGCAGCTGAAGACTAGGGACTAGAAATTGTTATTAAGTTGCATGTCTGCTTTCAGGCTTGTCTCTCTCCTTGTAAAGACACAAATAGCATTAGCTGAAGTGCAGTATAAACATATGACAGAATTTAGGGTTTGCAGGAAGGTAACCAGAAGTCGGATGGTTCCAAGTGCTGAAATGCAGACACAATCATGCTTCCCATTATATACTTCGAAGTCTTCGCAGAGACAAAAGGCAACATGCTTAGCAAACATGAAAACTGATGTTGCAAACGGAATATTAATTGAAGCAAAATTTAGAGCGCTATCCTGTAGGGTGTGAAACTGCGCAGTCCAGTAGTTATTCAACAACATTTCGTCGTTTCCATTGTCGTGACCCAAGATATTGGTGAGCTGACTGAATTATTTTGGCCGAGCGGTGGCGTAATGATTCAGCGGTGATGATTGTCAGCTGGCTGGCTGAGCGTGTATTCCAACCACAAAGATTGAATACACACTACAGGATGTAGAGTATATATATTGAACAGTGTACATATTCCGTACAAAGCTGGCAGACGTAAGTATGGCTAACAGCCTCTTAATAACAACCAGACAAAATGCTCCAGTCAGTTCCAGTTCGTGTACGGTTCTTATCTAATGCTGCAGGCCAATATCCCGAGACCACGAAACTCTACAGAATAACAAGTTACACCAAAGTTAGGGGAAAGAAAATGATTACTTGGGTCCAGACATTGAAACAACTTTAGGGCCTCACTGATTTATGATAATGACAGGGGTAGGCTTACATTTGTAAGTGGAGGCAGGATAATCCCATGACACGCTATGGAATTTGGTAGAGATATCAGACTTAGACATCTTGAAAATGCAGAGGTGGGACATGATTTTGTGGTACCACTTCCAGAATTGAGGAGTAGGCCAAGCGGGCGGCAAACAAAGCCACCAGGACACAATACTCCTCACAGGCCCAGTAATTCAAGTCAGTACAGCAATGTACTACGAGCTGAACGGCCGGGACTCGATTTCCCGCAGGAGTAAGAAAGGTTTTCTTCCCCACAGTGCCCAAATCAGCTCTGGGGCCCTGCCAGCCTCATATACCATGGATGTGGAAGCTCTTTCTCCAGGGTTAAAGCAGCCGGAGCATTAATTTGACAACTCACCTCCCTTTATTGCCGAGGTCAAGAGTGGTGGAACAATATCTCCACTCCCCCACACGTCTTCTTGGCATAGTGCTTAACTAAGTAAGTGCAGCAGGAGGCAAGCAAAGCCCCCAGAAGACTGCCACCGCTGCGAGGTAAAGTCTGATTTAGTGGAAGTTCATTTGCAGAAAGTTACGACGAAAATAATTGTGGCGAATTTTATATAAAACATGTTTGTTTACGAAGTACTTTGAGTGTAGCAATATCCGTTCACAATATACGGTCAGAATGCCTACATTTCCACTAGTCAACGCAACAAGAGCCGGTGTCTTTAGCAAGGGCACAGATACGAGACCAGCATGCAAGGAGCAACTCCGCCCATTGTGTTCATAAACAGTCATGACGTGACACGTGTTGGCAACAGTGTGATGGCACTCACCTTGCTGATGTGTAGTGTGTATCAGGTAGACACAAGTTGACTGGTACCGGTCAAGTACACCAACAGTAACCCTGCCCACCATATCCGAAGCAAATGGCAATGCGCTGATGGGTGTAATCAGTAGGACGAGTAAGATTACCCACATCGGTAATTTCTCAGACATTTCTAAGAATGTGAATTTTAAATGTAAAAGTCGTGCTACTTCTGACATTAATTATTCAAAAAACTATGACTCTCCATGCTAAGCATGAATTTGCTTTCCTCAGTTATATTAGAAAATGACTTGTACGTATAGGGATTTCCTCCTTAGTCCTCTGTTTAACTGCTTCATGTTACCACAACTTCGCTGGTAAATCACACACAATTCATTTATCGAAGTCGATATTCGTACTTTCTTCTTCACTCTTCCATTTTTACACTTTATAGTCAAAGGGTCACGACGTCCAACCTGGAAAAATCAGACATTTTAATTGTTAACTGATGCGGGGTCATTTGTGATTCATTAGATTTTTCAATTTAATGGTAGTCTCTAAGCTTAGATAGGTTTGTTATCTGACTGTTGAATGTTATTATTACTATCATGATATCTATTTATCTTTTTAAATGGGAGCAAATGTGAGACTGCTAAGTATCATTCCCTTAATTTCGTGTATGCAGTGCAGTAACATCAGGCTAACTGCGAAATGACGCGGACACTGTTTTGCCGCAAGTGACGTTAGCGTCCTTTGATAGCACTCACATTACTAGTAAAGGAGTTCGCTTCCCATATTGCCAAAGTAACGCTGTGTTTCTCTTCGTCTCTCATTTGAATTTTATTGATTTCTCTTTTTCTTTCCTGAAGACCTCGCATGATTCAAGCCAAGTTTTGAAACACATACGTGATTCTTGTAGATTTTGGGTGGGTGGGGGGTCGCATTTTTTAAACATTGGGCATAAATTGAAACGTTATTACTATTTTTTACATCGCAGTAATTTAAATTCGCATAAAATGCCACCGTAGTGTAATATGTGTTTATGTGTTCAGAATGGAGTGATGTCACGCTACTTCCGTGTGTGTTAATATGGCCCGTGACTATGCTTCAGCTCAGGCTGTCTGTTGCTGACATCTCAGAGCGGAGCCTCGGTCTCAGACCGGGTAAGTGCATATGAGATTCAAGGTGAAAAATTGGCAGTAGAATAGGCCGTTCTCCTACCACTGGTCTTTATACCAATGATACACCGAGACATGAAGTAGCGTAGTTGGTTGAGGCACTACGTCACAAGTCGGATAGTAGCGAGTTCGTTTCCCGATGAGATCATTAAGATTTTCAATTTACCTAATCCTTCCAGCCGCACTGTGGCCCTGGGATCAACTCAACCTCTAGCAGAAATAAGTACCAGGATTCTTGCTGGGGGTTAAGGGGGGCGGGAGTGTAAGGCTGACAAATTCACCGGCATGTGTGAGCCGATTCTCTAGAAAGTACGGGTGCCTCGACGTCTCACAACCATGCGGTCCTCTACGGCCCGTTTCAGGGATAGTTTTACCTTGTTACCAGTGTACATACTCATCTGTCATGACCCTGCGAAATGAATAGTAACCACAGTCAGGTTGCACATTATCACATCCTCGATCTTAAAGCTGGGGTCTCCATGTCTGACCCGGCACTTGGCTGAATACACAGAACGGAGGTCTGGCTGCCCTGTAGATGTGTCACCTTTAAGAATGGCTCCAAGCTTTATCCAGGGTCAGCACAAACCCAAATGAGGCCCGACTTGGCGAGAAATTCCACTCAATTAAGAACCGATGAACGATTTCAGAGCTCCCTCAGAATTAGTAACACGAATTTTCGGGGCTGTCTGACGCAAACCGTCTTTGTTTTCCTAATACTTAAAACAGGTTATATTAATATCTGTACATCGACCGCGCCATAGCTCAAGCGGTTAGTCGCTGGCTTCCCACCGCGGCGGCCCGGCTTCGGTCCCGGGTCTGGTCAAGTGGGATTTGTGGTTGACAAAGTGGTGTTGGGGCAGGTTTTCTCCGAGTACGTCGGTTTTCCCTGCCAATCTTCATTCTACCAATTGCTCCACAATCACCCTCACCTATCATCTGGGGCTGGTACAATAGGCCAGAAGTGGCCGCAGTGCAAGGGACTTAGTCCCATCCCACTAACAATAAAAAGATATCTGTACATGAAATGTTTATATTATTACAAGTTAATAACCATGATAGCCGGTCACGGTAGCCGAGCGGTCTAAGGCACGTACTGTCTTCTATCGCTTGGAAACCGGGATCGTGGGTTAGAATCCCAATCAGGGCATGGATGTTAATTTGTGTGTGTGCGTTTTTCTGTGTTTGTGTACAGGTAGAGGCCTTGCGACGAGCTGATCACCCGCCCAAGGAGTCTTACCGAATGCGTAAGATCTAGAAAAACCGAAGTGAACGGAGTTCATGGAGGTAGGCCTAGGCCCACTGGGGCTGTAGTGCAAAGGAAAAAAAAATAACTATGATATCTTTATAACAGACATTTTGAGCCCTTATATTTCTTGATACATGAATGACTAATAAGGTCCACCAAATGCAACAAATTTAATACGAGATTATACATGTTACATCTCTAGAAGGCGTGCCTAACAGTACAAAGGAATATTTTACATATATGTTAAACTTTGGATGTCTTAAGAGGATTTCTATAATCATTAGAAACTGAGACTAGACTAAAATATGAACACAATTAATAGTAATTATTTAGTGCTAATTAAAATTAATTAAATATATTGTTATGTAAGGTCATGAACATAACGAAGGCCCTATTGTTCTACTGCTGGTGAATAGTTGGTCGTATATCCTTCTGTCTGTCTGCCTGTAATCCGATGTGGTACATGTTAATGTGAGAGAAGTGTTGGTTGTGTCTTCTGATGATGGCCGATAGCGGCCGAAATACGAAGGGGAGTTAGTAAACAGGGAGTAAAACAGCTGTAATGGACCTAATAGTTTTTCTATGTGTGTCAATAGGCAGCCGTACAGTTTAGCTTCATAACCGTCTAGGTAGCAGACGCGCATACTCACGCGCACTTTCAGGGGCTAGTTTTAGTATTCAAAATGGCGACCGTGCTTGAGGATGCACTACAGAAGAACATTTTTCTGTTGTGCTTTGTTTTGTGGGCAAAGATATTCATAAAGAAATGTTCCATGTTTACAACATCTCTCAGTGATGTTCGAAAGTCGCAGATGATGCCCGACCAGGTCGCCCTCTTGAGACTGCAACAGAGGCAATTCCGCAGCGTTCCCACCGCGGCGGCCCGGGTCTGGTCAAGTGGGATTTGTGGTGGACAAAGTGGCGCTGGGGCGGGTTTTCTCCGAGTACTTCGGTTCTCCTGCCAATCTTTTTTTTTCCCCTTGGCACTACAGCCCCAGTGGGCCTAGGCCTACCTCCATGAACTTCTCCTTCGGTTTTTCTAGATCTTAGACATACGGTAGGACTCCTTGGGCGGGTGATCAGCTCGTCGCAAGGCCTCTACCTGTACACAAGCATAGAAAAACGTACACACAAACTAAACATCCATGCCCTGAGTGGGATTCGAACCCACGATCCCGACTTCCGAGCGAGCGGAGCCAGTGCACGCCTTGGACCGCTCGGCTATCGTGACCGGCACCTGCCAATCTTCATTCCACCAAATTTTCCATCATCATAATCATCCAGAGCAGGCTACAATAGGCCAATTAGTGGCCGCCGTGCCGAGTGGACCCAGTTGGACTCCACCCCCCACTAAGTGAACTCTGCAGCGGGTGAAAGAGTTGATTCGAGCTGACAGGAGAATAACGATAGCCAGTGTAGCAGCTGCACTAGAGTGTTCCCATGGTTTAGCATACAGCATAATGCATGATCGCTTGAAGTTTCGGAAAGTGTGCGCACGGTGGGTGTCCAGAGAACTGAAGGACTGAGAAAAAATGAACCGAACGTGTCTGTCTTTGCAAAATCTCTTACGATATGCAGGTGAAGGAGAATATGTGATTAACAGGATCGTTAATGGGAATGAATCATAGGTACATCACTACCAACCAAAATCAAAGCGTGCTTCAATGCAATGGAAACAACCCAGTTCAACTTTAACAAAAACCTTTAAGGTTGTGAGTAGGCCATCAAGTGTGAAGGTTATGCTTATCGTGTTTTGGGATTCTCAGAGAGTACTGTTAGCCCATTTTCAGAAGCGTGTGGAAATATGATTTTTCATCGTACTGTGAAGTTCTGTTGAAGCTTCGAGATACAATTCGCATAAAACATCCAGGCCAGTTGACACGAGGAATACTGCTTCATCATGGCTATGCCAAACCGCATACAGCCCGAGCAACCCAGGAGGGGATTCAAGAACTACAGTGGGGACTACTTAAACATCCACCTTACAGCTCTGACTTGCTCCCTAGTGACTTCCATCTGTTTAGTCTACTAAAGGAATCTTCATGGAAAAGGTTTAGCTGATGACGAAGAGGTTGAAACGGAGTTTCGGAAGTGGCTGAGGAAATAGTCATAACACTTCTATGTTGCGGGTTTCGACACACTGGTAAAGCGACTGGACAAGTTTATCGTTGTTGATGAAGGATATGTCGAGAAATAAATGTTTTTATAGGTTCGAATATCACGTTATACATTTCATATCCAGTTGTGACCTATTTACTGAAGCTCCCTCTTACGCAAAGGCAACCTTTCATCCCTTACATTTAATTTTTTTGTAATTCGTGAACCTTACAACCCATTTAAGCCACGATATATATGAGAGCTGAACAGAAATTTATTTTTACTTATCAAAAAGGAAGATAAAATTGGAATTATAAACTCTATCAGCCCAATGGACCATTCAGTTTATCTGGGTGACACAGCTCTGCTTTTACATACTCGTATGTTTAAGCACCAGCATATGCGCAAGTTTTCCATGCTCAATGTAACGTAAATGCTCGGCATATGGTACTGTGGTATGACGCCTGAAAGCCGGAATAGCGGAGTCAGAGTAGACTTTCATTGCTAGGCAAAGACTCAGTAAACATGTTCCAACGGAATCGAAGCATTAACGAATGAGCAAGCAACAATCGAAGTACTGTTGAGCTATAACGATGGAAATGGTGTCCAAGTCCAGCAGAACCAGAACTGAGGGAGCCTCTGGAAACGGAAGTCAAAGCTGATTGAGGAGAGATAGCAAGAAAGGAATTAGGCTGTCCAAAGAAGACTTCGTGTGTGCTGCATTTTCAGTCAGCTGCTATAATTACTGTGTTAAAATCCGTTTCCAGGATACGACTAGTGAAAATTGAGAAACCTAGCATGCGTGTAACGGTGAAATATAGAGCGTGTAGATCAGCGATAGCACTATAATTACGTGTAGTTCTGAGTGGTGTGTATGAATGCAATAAGACCAATCATCCAATCCAAACCCCGTCTATAGTCACACCCATAAATATTCATGACAGTGTCTTGACAATATACGAGCATGTCTGAGCACGTAGACCGATGGCTGGTACTCCTCTCTCCGTAATTACATGTGAAGAAACTATCTGAATTATCTATCCTCTAGTATGTACCACCACATATTCTGGTAGAAGTTCACCGACCTTTCGGAGAAACTTATTGTTTCCATCATCAGAGTCGAATATTGAGCCAAGCAAGAAGCGTGCGACAAGCTTCTTCCACACTACAAGGCATTGAGTATGAGTATGAGAGGTGAGCCATAAAAACCGGCCCTCGCACTGCGACCTTCAATGGTCTATTGTGCTTCACTACAAGGTATTACATTCCATAAAGCAATGCTCTTTGTAATCGCCGTTGTGAGGTCCTCAAATCCACGTATCAGTATATTAGTTCTGCCTTTCCTTACCGTCATATTACTGAAATCTCTAATTCCGCACAGTCAGCAGTATCAATAATCCCGAGACTGTGTAAACACAACGAATTTAAACTTGGGATAACGAATATTTGCTCTCTTGATGTGTACAACAAACATGAAACACTAAGAAACCTTCATGGAACACAGAAAGCAAGAAACATTACGACTCTTTGAATGTCAGATTGGGGACACTAGCTCATGAATCTTTGTAACTATACTCAGAAATTTTTGTAGTCTGCAACTCTATGCTTTGATGTTTTGACGTAACGGGTTTTTGCGTGTTTGAATGTTCCTCTGCCTTACGGATTATACTTGACAACTTTTATGCATTGGAATTTTATAGGGTACCGGCGGGTAATAGGACCCGGCAGGTAATAAAGTCCAACGTAGATTCTGTTAACTACACATACGAGTATAGTTAGTGCCTCGTAACTTTAGCCGCGCGGAAAGGGGAATGAAAATCACGAATTAGGTACAGGTTTTTTCGTACATAAGAGAATCGTATCAGCAGTTAAGAGGGTAGAGTTCGTTAGTGATAGGATATCATATATAATACTGTCACATGTTCGGAATCCAGAAGACACTTCCATATTAACGCCAGAAGAGACCGTTGCATAGGAAGCGACAATAGCGATACTGTAATCCCAACAGTGAGCCGTTGTATCGAGAACATCGAATATCCACGGTTACGACGAATACACGGAGCGTTCCCACAGAGACAACGCAATAACAATGGGTCATTGCGTAGGAATCGCGGAATCAACAAAGCAGCGTTTCCGCGGTTATAGACAACAGAAGGCCCATTGTATAGCAACCGCCAAGGTATAAAAAAAAGTCAGTCTGGAATTAACCGCCGAAGAAAATAGTCTGGAGTTAGCCTCCATAGAAGAGTCTTGGAATAGCCGCCGCTGAAGAGAGTTGAAATATAGCAGCCGGCAGTGGGACAAGAAGTAATTATAACAGAGAAGCAGTGGATAACGATTGTACTCGGCGAAATCCAATTGTGAGTAATGGAAGATCCTCGTATCAAAACCCTTCGAATTAAAACTGGAATTGTAAAGCGTTTGACAAAGGAAAAAGTAATGTATGAAAAGGATGCAGATAAACAGCGACAACGGATTCAGAAATTAAAAGACGAAGGAAAAGACGAACACGATATTCGTAATAAGGATGAAGTGCTATGGGAATCCCTGTCTATGGTTACTTACTGCCAGCGACAATTGGTAAAGGCATTCGATGAACTGAAAATTCTTCTAGAAACAGAAGCAGCTCTGAGCGAGTCAGAAGAATATATTTCAGCCAAGAAGATTCTTGAGGAAGCAGAGCTGGAGCTTCTAAACCCTGGAGCATTGTAACACTTCTGTTGAACTGTAACTAAGAGTAAAAGAAACTAATTTGTTTAATATTTTGTACTTTGTTTTCATACTGTAATATTAAAAAAACTTTTTTTTTAAATTTTGCATGCTTGAAATACTAAATGAAAATTGATTTTAATAACATAACATTTTAATACAATAAGAAACTAGTTCTCTCAGCATATTTGAGTCATTAAGAGATGGCATACAGTTATCCCCCACCATTCATAAACAATTTGACGAGACTGTGTCATCTCCACCCATCCCAGTGGTGAACTTCAACATTCCCCCGCGAGGATTTAGACCTTCCCACGTTGTAGAAACACGACATCCGGACATGTATCACAATCATCCCCCATCACCACTTCCACAGCCACCAATACTACTGCTGCCTCAAGAGCATTCTGTTCCTCAACCCAAAGAATGGGGTCAAGAGAATGCACCCGCTCAAGAAGTACATACACATATGATTCATGGTTCACCATGGCTGAAAGACTGGTTGCAGAAAAAGAGGATGACTCTATAATCGTCCAATGCCGCCCTCCATTTATTTTTTTGATTTTTATTTAGTTATGAGTATTATAAAATAGTAGGTTACATTAAGGAATAGTAGATGGACATAGACCTGTTTATGTATTTAGGTGGTTAAACAATTAATTTTAACACACATGCAAGAGCCAGGCAGGAAGACTCTCTGCTGAGACTCCTTAGGATATCTATAATGGCAGAAAGCGACCATGTCGAGAATTGTGAGATGACAAGCGTGAAGGGTCGTAAGTTTAAGAAAGGGGGGGGGGGGTATTCGCTTTCTGACGCGTAGCCCAGAATACATCATTTTTGACAGCAAAGACGTTGGAGCAAATTTGGCTAAGTGTGGAGAAAGCTGACAGCCCATTGGAAATCTAGGAAGTTATGTAAACTCCCTTAGTTTAAATTGACCAATGAAGGCAAGATAAGATGTTTCTTGAATTCAGGAGAGCGGGAACAAAAGGAACGCTATCCAGAGCGTCGGTTTTTAAAGTCAGTCGGTTACGATTCGTTGGTGTGCACGGACGTAAACTTACGTTCTTCCAAATTCAAACAAAGGACTCTGTTACCATGTTACTTTGTGCACGGACCGGAAATTACATCATCTAAATCTAAAAACAAAGGATTCAGCCAAGTATAAGTAAATAAAGAAATAAATAAATTAACAGGCGAGTTTGCGAATAGCAAGAGTCATTTAACTGTCATATTAATGTACGTGTTGTAGTGATAAGTGTGAACGGTTATCAAAGAAATGGTGCCACAATAAACCAGAATCATGTTGTACGTGTGCATTTGATCGCTTCCCTGTGCTCTTCTGAGTTAAGGTCCTGTATGCGATCCTGAGGATAGAACTCCTTGCCCTACCTACTGGCTAGCATAAAAAAAAACCTGAGAAATTAAAGAGTGCTACAACAAGGAGAAGACGAGCGACGCTGCAACAGGTAAGGTGAGGCTGTAAGTTGCATCGCATCGCACAACAAGAGGAACTGTGAGAGAAGAGAGGGCACCTAACAGTGATTCTCGAGAAGCTCTAGACGGAAACAGGTGAAGTAAGAAAAGGGCGGGCATAACTCACACCAATTCATATCAGAAACAGCCAGCTGTACCACTGAAGCTGTTTGAAGCCAGATGCATGTTACAGTTATGCATAACCAGTTTAGATGCATTGTACAGTTTACAGCAAGAACTATGAATGAAATGTTATGATCTGAGTGCTCCTTGTTGGAGAGAAAAATGGGATCATGTGAAGAAAGTTCAGGCTCAGGTAAGTAACCATCTGGACAAAATGCATAATCCTGAAACTTTAGATGCTCTGAGGTTAACACTGCTGAAACGCAGCGAGAAGCGTCTGGGCAGAGAAGACAGCGTGCTGCACATACTCGTAAGGAAGCTGTGAGACAGTCGCATACCAGAAGACAGCAACTACATAAAAAATTGACACCTGGCGTAAAAATATGCAGGAAGGTGTTGAAGATGCAAAGAGGGAAGAGAGTCTGAAGCATGAAGCAGATCAGGTTCTGGCAGAGGTTACCCGCAAGAAGTTAGAGGCACAACGACAGATAAACTTGCTCACAGCATTGCAAAAGCTTCGTCGCATTAGGGCACAGATTGCAACGAACAGAGTCTTGCGATAGATGCCGACAGATACAGAACACAGTCTGGAATAGCCGCCGAAGGAGTCAGTCTCGGGGCAGATACAAAGAGCTACAGAAGTATTGGCCGAGATGTTGTGTAAGCAGTAATTGTCATACTGCAAGTGATAACGATTGTAAAGCGTGTGATTTTGCAAGTGAATCGCAATAAAGATTCGATATATTTAATACGGCGTAAAGTTATTTGTAGCGTGACATACCCAAACACGCTACAATACTATAAGGTCGCTGGTGCGAAATCTTCGTTATGAATGTTCACGTCCCAACAGAAGATAATTTTTTTTTTCCCTTTTATTGTTCCTTGCATCCTGTTGTGTACTAGACGAATGTTAAAGTTAATCTACCGACCACACAACACGTTTTTTATATTTACTGCCACACTACATGTTTCGACCTCAGGAGGTCATCATCAGGTGTACGAACACAATTTCACAATCACACGCAATCACTTCCTTTCTCCACTAATTTCCATCCTGTATCCTGTTCAGATTCACGCTCAAATAATATGTATAGTTCTTCTTATACCATATAAGTTAAAAATATATAAGTTAAAAAGCTCTTCTTATAAAATACAAGTTAAAAATACCAATGTCAAAAATTAAGATTTAAAATTCAAAATTCAGTTCCCTGTAGCCAGNTATAAGGATAGATTCTATGAAGAACTAGAACATGTATTTGATAAATTCCTGAAGTATCCTATGAAAATTTTGTTGGGAGATTTCAAAGCCAAAGTAGGGAGGGAACATATTTTCAAAGCAACAATTTGGAATGAGAGTTTGCATGAAATTAGTAATGATAATGGAGTTGGAATAGTAAACTTTGCCATATCAAAAAATCTTACTGTCAAAAGTACAATTTTCCCACATCGTAACATCCATAAATTTACTTGGACATCTCCCGATGGGAAGATACACAGTCAAATAGACTATATTTTAATATATAGGAGACGGCATTCAAGTATACTTGATGTCCGATCATTCAGGGCAGCAGATTGTGATACTGACCACTACCTGGGGGTGGCAAAGGTTAGGGAGGGACTGGCAGTGAGCAAACAAACAACGCACAGAGTTCATATGGAGAGGTTCAATCTCAGTAAATTAAATGAGGTAGAGGGTAAAGAGCAGTATCGTGCTGAAATCTCAAACATGTTCGCGGCTTTGGAAAACTTGGACACTGATGTGGATGTTAATAAAGCTTGGAAAATTATTAGAGAGAATATAAAAATGTCTGCCAAAGAGAGTTTAGGTTATTATGAACCGAAGAAGCATAAGCCATGGTTCGATGAAGAATGCTCAAAATTATTATATCAAAGAAAGCAGGCCAAATTTCAATGGTTACAGGATCCAAGCAAGTTAAATGGGGATAATCTGAAAATATAAGACGTGAAACCAGCAGGAATTTCAGGAACAAAAAGAGGGAATATCCGAAAGACAAATTTGATGAGCTTGCAATGAACAGTAAGAACAAGAACATTAGAGACCTGTATAGAGGAATAACTGACTTTAAGAGGGTTAACAACCTATAAGTAACTTAGTGGAGGATGAAAACGATGATCAGCTTGCAGGATTCCCACAACATTTTGAATAGGTGGAGGAAACTTCTTCTCTCAGTTATTAAAATACGAATACATAGGGTCAGTGATGTCAGGTAGACAGAAATCCATACAGCAGAGCCGTTAGTACCTGATCCTAGCCCTTATAAGTTTGAAAGTGCTATTGCAATATTGGCACGGTATAAATCGCCAGGTAGTGATCAGATTCTAGCAGAACTTATTCAAGCGGGAGGCGAAATATTACATTCTAAGATCCACAAGCTAATTATTCTACTACGAGTATTGCGGACAGTGTGACCTTGTTTTTCTAGTTCCTCTTTTATTTCATCCGTGGTTAGTGAGTGATGTAGATTTCGTATCACCACTCTATAGGTCCTCTCTTCTCTGATCTGGTATGTATAATGTAATATTTTTTCTTGCTGGAGCTGTCTGATTAATTTCCGATAGGATTCTGATGTGGTCACATTGAGTTNAGGGCCATAACGCGGCTTGAAGGATTAGGTCAATTGAAAAAATCCAATGACCTCATCGGGACTTGAAACCGCGACCTTCCAGAAAACAAAACTAATTTTTATATTCTAACACGACACTAAGTCTTCTCAGTCAGCTTTCACTATTCGTTGCTAGGTTATCGCTATCAGCAATGGTTACACATGTACAATGATTTTTCCAGGCATATTCTTGTAACGAATCACCAGCTTATATATTCACATCTTCACTCTTCGAGCTCCAGATGGAGAATTTGACTGTGTTTGAGAGTGTTTAAATTACAGTGAGAGAGTTTTAAGTGACAGCCACTGGTGGTTCGTCGTGTGAAGCCTTGGCACGTGATCGGAAGACTTAATTATTTGTAATACTTGGAGTGATTTGAAGCGCTAGTTTCTGTGTTCAGAGGACTAGTGTGCGTGTAACAGTGGATTATGAAGTATGTAAATCAGCGACAACGCTGTAATTTGAGTGTAATTAAAAGAATGTGTAACCAAGCTGTTAATAATAAATCCAATCATCCGAACTAGAACCCGTCATTTCGTCACGCGTACCCCCTATATGTGACAATAATAAGATGGTTAAAAACACAAGCAAAATTTTGAAAATAACAATATAAACACGGCAATATTATCTTTACATCGGACGCTAAATTTACGCGAACAGTTGTTTGGGATCTTTTGGGAGGGGTCCTTTCACGATCGGTTGATTTGGAGAATACCCTCGTGTGGTCACTCCCCATCGATTCATACATAATAATTACCGGTTAATTCATCCACGCGTATGTTAATTCACTAGGGAGAAATATTTGGTAATGAATTTTCGGACTTTTATTAAACGCGGCAGAGACGGTGTCACGTAACTTCGAACATGGCCACGCATTCCCCGCATTCCCGCAACCCCCCCCCCTTGTCTGAAATGTTTCTTCTGCACATTCAAGGTTACTCTTGGCGCTCTGGGCCTTGTTCGAAGTTACGTAACATTTGATTTTTTGTATAACAAGTTGCCTTACAACGCACCGTTTTACTTGAAGGACTCCAGGCAGGGTCGTCTGCTTGATTTACACAGTCACTTACCTTCTACTTATACTTAGAAGAATAAACAAAGACTTGACGCCAGAAGAGTGGATTCCACACCACCAGTTTGGATTTCGTCAAGGCCACTCTACCATACAGTAGATTCATCGAATAACAAATATTATCAACAAAGCCTTAGACGACAGAAACTACTGTACAGCAGTGTTCTTCGACCTCAGCCAGGCCTTCGACAGGGTGTGGCGTAGTAGTCTGCTATACAAGGTCAAACAAATCTTTCCACCATCATATTTTAATCTTCTTAAAGCCTACTCAAGTGACCGACAGTTCCAAATAAGAGTGGGAAATGCAAAATCTGAACCACAGCCGATAGAAGCAGGCGTGCCACAGGGCAGTGTCCTTGGTCCAACTTTATACACCTTATTTACATCTGATCTATCTACTTCCCCAAATATAACTCTTGGAACATTTGCCGATGATATAGCTATACTGTCAGTCAACAAAGACCCAGAAAGAGCAGCAACAGACCTTCAGCATCACCTTAGATCATTACAAAACTTATTCGAGAAGTGGCGTATCAGAATAAATGAAAACAAGTCTTGCTACATAACTTTCTCCTTACGGAAAAAGCCGACACCTGACATATACATCAATGATATCCAAATACCACGCAAAGTAGAAATAAAATACCTAGGTATGACTATAGACAGCAAATTAACATGGTAGCAGCATGTAGTCAAGAAACGAAAGCAAGTAGAATTAACCATTAAACAGCTAAACTGGCTAATAGACAAAAAATCAAAGCTAACAGTCGAAAATAAAATTCTGATCTATAAGACTATAATCAAACCTGTTTGGACGCACGGCCTGGAACTATGGGGCTGCGCCAGCAAATCCAATACATCAGTAATCCAAAGAAGCCAATCTAAGATCCTATGAATGATAGTCGACGCACCACGGTATGTCTCCAACGCAACTCTCCACTCCGATCTCGGTATAACTCCAGTACAAGACGTCATCCAACAAAAAAGCAACAGACACAACAAAATCATAACTCACAAAACCCCACTCATAAAGACGCTATCGACAAGAGAAAATATCAGACGACTCAAACGAAACTGGCCAATTGACCTGATTTGAATTACTGAGGATTCGCCGCTGGACGCCTCCTCATCAAGTCATCTAAACAGCCATAACATTAGCTTATAGAATGTATATCCTGATTGCTGATCAACTAAATAAATAAATAAATAAAACTTACCTTGTACAAGGAAGTGTAATACAGCATTCTTAGTGAGAATATGTTTATAAACTGCGGTCTTGTGACAACTCTTCTTCAGACGTTATCAACTTAGTTGAGTTGATACAATTCATTCCCTTAGAATCTTTTATACATGCCAGAAAAAATTTCAGTTGCAGCTATACACCTGTATCAAAAATTGTCACATGACGCGTGACGAAATTGCCATTTATTGTTCGGATGATTGGATTTATTAACAGCTCTGTTACACACACACACACACACACACTCTTAATCACACTTAAATGCATCCAATACAGCGCTATCGCTGAAATACACACTTTACTGTTCAGTGTTGCGCACGCACTAGGATTCTCTGTTTTCCACTAGTCATCTCCTAGCAACGGATCTCTTCACAGAAACCGTCATTTCAAATAACTGAAAATATTACACATAATTCAAGTCTTCCAATCACATGCCAAGTCTTCACACGAATAAATTCAAGTGTCTGTCACTTAAACACTCTCAAATACTCCCGAATATTACTTGGGCAGGGTCAGAGAGGCAGAGTTACATTACGACTGGCGGTTTACCCCTCGAGGCCCAAGGCCAGAGATTTTTTTTCCCCAACTGAACTCTTGCGGTAATAGTCCTTATGTAACATCCTCTCTGACGAGGAGATGAGTTTGTCTCATATGAATACACTTGACCTTCCGTCAAGTGTATAGTTCACACATATAACAAGTTATCGAAAATTCTCCCTTTTCCACTACACAAGTCCTCTGTCAGTACAGGCTTTACAGAGCAGATCATGCCTAACTTACATGTCTTATGCTACAACGACAACTTAGTCATTTGAACGGTCTTAAGCTTGACCACCGCCAAGTTGAAGTCTCTTGTATTTTCTGTGTCTGGCTTCACCTTGTCCTATACCGCGAACATGTTCATTCTCATGATTTTGTATGGCTTCTGCTTGTCTTCTGCACACTTTGGTTATATAATCGTATACATACGGTAAGTTGAAAGCTGTGTGCAATTCGCGGACTGGTGTGCACCTTGTAAAATTTCCAGTGGTGTGCAAAACCTTGTTTTGCATGCGCTGCAATTTTAGGAGGTAGGTGGCTGTCGCTAATTCCCAGGCGGGACACGCATAAGTCATTACTTATTTGATCAGTGCCTTGCAGAGGGTTAGTTTAATGTTTGCGTTTAAAGGCTCACTTTTGAATAGGGAGTAGATTCTAATAAAGGTTCTGAAGGCCTTGGCTTCAGTAATTTCTATGTGAAGTCTCCACGTAATCCTCTCATCGAAGATTACATCCAGGTACATATTTTACATGATTGACAAAGGGGATATTGGGATTGGCGACCCAATTGAGTGCCGTTTTACATGCTGGATCCTGAGTTACTTGCCACAGTTTCCTTAACCTCCGCTTATGTTTCAGGAAAAATTCCAGACCAGGTATATCCTTATTAAGGTCCGAGAGAGTAATTATGCTGGCCGGTAGCCTATACTCCGAAGCTATGGAGGCAGTAAAGTCGCGGACCGCTTTATCGGCTTGTTCTTCCGAGTTAATTTGGATACTAGGTAAAATTAATTCAGAGGCCAAGCTTTGAAACCGCTTCAGATCTGTGAATTTGTCAACCGGCTCCGAAAGAATCTAAGTTCTAACATGATCCAGAAAGTGGAAAACGATTGGTAGGCGATCTGAGTCAAGAATATCAGAGATGATGACTTCTGTCAACCGGACATTCTTGTGCACAACTATATAGTAGAGCACGTCACCATTTCCCGCAGGAGAGTAATGAGTGGGACTTTGTGGTGCTGAAATTTCAAAGCCATTTGTGTGGCAATAAAGAAACCGGATTCATGCTCTAACCCTTTATTAAAAAAGAATCAGACAGTCGAAATATTATCCCCTTCAATGTAGTCCCCTCCCCGATCCCTACACCGCTCCATGCGAATTTTCCACTGTTGGAAGCAGTGCTGCAGGTCATCTTGTGTTATGCTCTTCAAGAGTTGCGTCGCTTTTGCTTTCACTGCATCCACGGACTCGAACCTGGTCCCTTTCAGCGCAGACTTGATTTTTGGGAAGAGAAAAAAGTCGCACGGTGCTAGGTCCGGAGAATACGGTGGATGTTCCATCACTGGAATGTTGTTTTTTGCCAAATACCTCTTCACAGAT
>NW_019725418.1:56884-77857 GCF_002891405.2 Cryptotermes secundus
TAAACCACTCGAAAACTTGCGTGCGAGATAGACACTGATCACCATATACTTCTGTCAACAAATTGTAAGTTTCAGTGGCAGATTTTCCAAGTTTTGTGAGGAATTTGATGTTAGCACGTTGTTCTGCATTAGCACTCAGCATTATTCCGACGGAGCTCAGAAACACGATCCGCTTCTAACAATGGTCGCGGCCAGACTAACCGATGCACGTGAATGAAACTTTGTATGACGGTAGAGGGAAGTCCAAGGGTCAATGCCCTACCCTCCTCTTCGTCAATGACGTGGCCGGAAATGAGTCATAAAAGTAATCCGGTTTCTTTATTGCCACACCTTGTATGTACGTGTAGTAAATTCAGCAGTTTCACGTCTGAAAGTTTGGAAACGACACTATTCCAAAATGGATGTTTAGTATTCAGATCTCCTGCCAGTATCGACTTAAGTCTAAAGCTTAAGAGCTTAGTGATGTCTGCATCATTCCAGGTGTGGCCTGGGGACTTACAGACTGCTGCAAGTAGCACTTCGCTATTACCAATCGGTATGCCAACCCCAGTGGCCTCTATTGAAAAAAAGCGGAGGCAGGTCTACACGTTTGTGGGAAATGCCCTTTCTCACTGCAACGGCAGTTCTGCCTTTTTTCCCTGGGAAGCGGTCAGTACGATAAAAGTGATAATTTGGAATAAAGAATCTCTCATGGGGGTTGACATGTGTCTCTGAGAGAAGAGCCACATCTGTATGTAAGTCTTGCAGCTGTTTACTGAGTCCATAGCGCTGCCTCCAAATGCCATTTGCATTAAATGCTATGACTCTGAGCGTGTCTGGGGGAAGGTAGTGGATTACTGCCTTGATAGGCTTTTCAGAATTTGGAGAGAAGGTGAAGTACTGGAGATTATTTTTCTCCAGGTAGGATTGCATGGCTGAGTAGTCCGCCATTTCTGTTTTTATAATACGAGTTCCATTTCGTGTGTTTCGGAATTTGTACTCTCCTTTTCCATGTTCTTTTAGGTCGCCTTGGAGTCGAATTAGGTTTATGGCAGATTTATGGTAAAGTCATCACCATTGGTGGCGGCCTACCTGATTTTCTGGGAGCCTCCTGCTCCCTGTTCTCTGCTCCAGTTGTCTCCGTGTCCATGTTATTAGCTCTGAGGGGTGCGAAGAAGTTGAGAGTTGGCACTGCTTTTGGAGTCTCCTTGGCAGTTGTGGATATTGGGACTGATTTGGTCGTCTCTGAGGTATCATTAGAGATATGCCTCTTGCGTCTCTTTACTTCCTGGAAGTCGTCATTCTGGGCCGTTAATTGCAATGAGGTTTTGTTCATTGCTCCATTTTGTCCTGCCTGTGCATTCACCTAAAGGACGTCCTGCAGTTCTTTCAGTGTTACCGTGTACATGTCGTAGAGAGCGCTGAAAACGGATTCCCATTTAAAAGCTTGCAAAATTTTGCTCTGCCCTCCTCCGCACTATTTACAACAGATGCCCACTGAGATCTTTCCCCCACTCTATCCGGAGTGCATTTGGTAAAGTTTTCACTGTCACTGACTACTTTTTGTACCTGTTGTACTGCAGAGCTGCTTCTGTATTCTTGTTTGTTATGGCATGACATTCAGATTTCAGCATTGATAGCTCCAGTCTCCAGTGCTTCCGGATTCCCGGTTCTGGAACTTCCGCCATATTGATGTACACTCAGATTTACCGTTTCTTTGTTGCTTCGCAGAACACTGCGCACAGCCACGGCTTGGCGGCAAACTTCACATAAAAATCACTTTCGCCAAACGGGAGTTGACACTACGTAGCGTGGAGTCCGTATAAACCACTCTGTCCAACGCACGTATCGTTCAATTAACTAATTCCAGTCAAGACATGGTGTAGTTGAGTTATCTGGAGGACAATTTCATTTCTACGGTTTCAATTCAAAACCAATTTTGTAGTACACTCAACAGATCACTCTGAAATCACTCCTCACTCCACTTGCTGCTCACTAATCACTATTGAATCTCTCTCGAATGCACGAATCAAACTCTCTCCTCAACTCGCCGAACTCGTCCACTGATCTCTTCCTGTCCACTGTCAACTGTCAACATATTACTTGGTTAGTCAGAGTCAAAGTCACAATGCGACTGACGGTCAGTCAGTCAGTCAATCTTGCTGTCGAGGCCAGTCTGGGGCTCGTGACCAGATATTTATTACTGTTTGACAGTTTAGGTCTTGCTATTGGGGGGCGCCGCACGCCCATTTTTGCCTTGCATATATTCGGTTGGGAGGTGTTTAACGGTCAGTTATCTAGCAACGCCGTGTCCATCCACGTTACAATATAAATGGGGAAAACATTCTATGGAAGGCCCATATATTCGGATGCTAAAAAGTAACAAAAACACAAGGCTTCCAGTATGCTCGGTGGCGCAAAATAAGACGTCCCGAGAACAACGATAAAAGTTAATAACAAGGAGTATTTAAATGAAGCCGAAACAAGCTGTGTAGAACATATTTTTAATGTAATGCAGGTGGGGTGGGACTAAGTCGCTTGTACTGCGGCCCATTGTACCAGCCCCAGATGATAGGTGAGGGTGATTGTGGAGCAATTGGTGGAATGAAGATTGGCAGGGGAAACCGAAGTACTTGGAGAAAACCAGCCCCAGCGCCACTTTGTCCACCACAAATCTCACTTGACCATACCCGGGATCGAACACGGGCCGCCGAGGTGGGAAGCCAGCGACTAACCGCTTGAGCTATGGCGCGTAGTATATACTTAAATATATGTGTAAGAAATCTGTTTCGTTCGTTCGTTTGGTTACACAGAAATTGTAGTTCTATTTTCAATATTAAAATGGCTATTCTTGTACTCTCCATTATAATGTCTGATGAAGTTACGCTCGAATTTTTCAGAACTGGAGGCAGAAAAAGAAAATTTCAAAATTTAAATCCATCAGATTATCGTACTATGTTCGGAACGAATTTGAACATCTGGTGTACAAGGGCCAAAGAGATCCAATAGAATTCCTACACTTATTGGACATCTGTAACATCTCGCATCAGAAATTAACACGCGATCAGCCACAGATTAAAGGAAGAGGGGGGTTAAATCCGTAATACAAGGAAAATCGCCGTCCTGTCCAACATCTCTTCATGTACAAATGTGACAATTACATTTCAATGGAACAGAAGCGTACTGAAATTTAGATGTTGTCACGTGTTTGGGTAGCTAAGACTCGGGTTTGGATTGGTAATTGGATTTATTAACAATCTACAGATCATAACGACAAATGATTATTATACTAATGCTGAGTTAGACACTTTACTGTCACTCCACACTAATCTCTTCAGTCTATCTCCACTAGTCTTCACGGATGTATAACGCAGGAACTAAGCACGCACTCCAAACACCACTGCACTCTAGCACACATAAAGTCTTCAAATCACACGTTAAATCCTCTCAGACCGATCTCATGTACTTTTTTGTACTCTTAGTTCCAGTGCACTTTGTTCGAGTGCTTCCTCCGCTACTACACGTAGCTTTCGTAACTGCCCTCAGCTGTACACTCTCACTCAGAGCAGAGCAGTGCAGAAGCTTACTGCTGGCAATCAGTCGGCACAGTCACTCCTGGCATCGGGCCCCGCTGGGACCCATGGCAGTATTTTGGTTTAGTGTCTACACCTTTGTTTTTCCCTCTTCGCTGGTCCTCCTTAATGATAAAAAGGAGGGGTTAGTCTTTTTTTATTTGGTGTTCACTTTCTACACCTCATTCCACCTGAGGTTACATTGTTCTCACAGGAGTAAATATGTGATATACTGACGCTGATCATTCTGAGCCCTTATTTATTTGGATGATTATAGATAAGCATGAAATTTATTTCTAATTAATTCTCGGTAATTTTAATTTCAAAAGTCTTTATGTTTCGATATTACTGGAAATGTATTGTGATCTTTAATATCGTATTTCATTGTCTGGGACGTGCAATACGGTGTTTATGTTGAAATTTCTAGATTCTGGCATGACCAAGGAGTCCGGAGTTCTGACATTTACTAGCAGTCATAAATTTAGCTCGGGTACAGGGAACCGGACGCGCCTAAAAGGAAGGTCAATGAGAAGGACAGGTCAGAACTTGTTATAGTTGCCTATGAATAAGGGCAGTATGATTGATTTGCCTCGTTCAAGCATCCTTACGGAAGATGGGATGAAATGTATATGTCCACACCATGGAGAATTTGAATTCTTTCGAATTCCCGGCGTGAGGTGTGCAAGCCATTCCACAAGAGGAGACTTTCACCATATTCCGAAGTGAACGGACGTGACCCTTGCACGCTCCGGGACCTAGCTTGCAGATCGTGTAACGCTATAACTTAAAGCATAAGGATACATAAAATTAACAGTGGTTTGGAGAACAAAAAGGTGAATAAACGTCAATTGGATTAACTCCCAGAATACCACTTGCTTCGGCATCGCTACCCTGAGACTCATGCAAACCGACCCAGCTAGTTTCCCGTACCTATACCGACCTTCCTCAGTTTGATATGTGAGGAAAACTTGCAGTGGCCATCATACACTGTCCTAGGGTAAAAACAGGTGTAGCGGGGATAGCACCATTCCGACTGAGCTGAAAATCAAACAAAGGCTGGTTGGAAAAGAGCGGTGTTAATACATGTATAAATTTTTATTTTACTTTCTTCACAGGTATAAACTGAAATTAAATACTAATATGTAGAGGGACATCTGTCAGTGTAGGAATGTGCAGCAGCCTATACATCAATTTATTTAACAATCTGAAACAGAAGTTAGACACTTGAACAGTCGCAGGCCTGACCGCCGCCAAGTTTAAGCCTCACATTTCCTATGTTTGGCTTCTCCTTGCCCAATTGCACGTACTTTTGGATTTTCGTGATTTAGGATGACATCTGCCTGTCTCCTGCATATTTTAGTTATGTAATCATACACGTACGGAATTTTGAACGAGAAGTGCAAATCGCGGACCGGTGTGCGCCTGTCAGGGTTGCCAGTAGCGGGCAGAACTCTGTTCTGCATGCGCTGCAGTTTCATCAAATGAGTGTCCGCCGTAAACTCCAAGGTGGGACAGGCATAAGTCTTTATTGATCTAATTAGTGCTCTGTACACGATTAATTTAATGTGTAGGCTCAAGTGCTTGTTTTTGACTACAGAGTACACTTATATCCTAATGTATGTGCACAAGGCCTTGGCTGCATTTTTCTCTATGTGTAGTCTCCATGTCATCCTCCTATCGAAGGTGACGCCGAGATATTTAATACTGTTTACAAATGGGATGTTCCTTCCGCATAGTTATAGGGCGTCCTCGGGCACTCTACGCCTTCTGGAGAAGTAGAGAGCCTGAGTCTTCCTTTCATTGATCTTTATGTTCCAGTGCTGACACCATGACCCCAGAGCAGTGAGGCCGCGCTGGATTTTCTTGAAAACTCGTCGTTCATGCTTCTCTGTTGCGTATATACAAGTATTGTCCGCGAACAGAGCAAGGTGTATTCCAGGTGCCGCGGGGGCATCATTTATATATAAGCTGCACAGCACTGGTGCAAGGACTCTTACCGCCCTCCTTGCTTACTCTTCGCTCCTCCTCCTCCTCCTCCTTCTTCTTCTTCACACGCTAGGTCGCCTCTAGTAGGTTCTTCTTTCTTGTTGCTATCGATCTCAGGGTTACATTTAAAAGAAGGGGGTTTTGTTGATTTGGTAGAGCTGAGTACCTCTTATCTCAGAGCCTTGAACGGGCCACAACTCAGAAAAGAATAAATTAACACCACAAATCACAAGCACATCTCAAGTTTGGACGAATTATATTGAACACTTGTTTAATCACTTTTGATACAGTTTCAATGTTAGTAACCTTTATGTCTAACTGCTTTGAAGCCCGATGTATAACTTTTTGCGGTTGATTCTAACGACTCCAGGTTTCCGAATTTACATCTGTTTCTATCACCTCCCGGTTTCCGAATTTACGTCTGTTTCTCACGACCCCTGGTTGCAGAATTTACGTCTGATTCCTTCTACTCCCGGTTTCAGAANAGTTATGGCATGTACAAACTGCCACGTATTGAATTTACAAAAGATTTCTTTACCCTATTCTTTAACGCAGCTTTCCACTAATAAACCTTTGAAGGGTGTCTTCCTGTCTCTTGTTGTAAGCTTGAGAAATCGCTTTCTCTTACATACAAGAATTGACCATGTCTCACTACCCTTGTTCACTGCATTTCATTTCGAACAATTAAGCTTTCAAATTTATAAAGTTGATTACATAAATAAGTTGCGTAGCAGTGGAACGGTTACAGGACGGAACCTTGTGGCACCCCTGCCGCTACTTTCCTGGACGAAGAAAGTTCGTCTTCTACTGAAACTTTATTTTCTGTTGTTTAGAAACGAAGCAATCAGATTAACGAGACTGGTGGAAAATTGTAACTCTGAGAGCTTATATAGTAGGTCGGGGTGCCATGTTGTGTCAAAGGCCGCTTCGATGTCCAAGAATACAGCAGCCGTTGACATATTGTTATTGAAATTCAGAGACACATGATCCGTTAGCCTCATACATTGGAGTGCCGTGCTTTGACGCACACGAAAGCCAAACTGACTTGAGTTTAGGAAGTTTATTTTTAGCATTGCTTTCTCGAAAATTTGCCCGTAGTGGACAGGTGGCTAATCGGACATAAATTCTGTGGAAATCTTGGATTCTTGCCGGGCTTTTGGATAGCTACGATTTTGGCTTCCTTCCAAGGTGCCGGGAAGTGACAGAGTCGAAAACAGTGGTTAAATAAATGCGTTATATGAAGGAGAGGTCTCCTTGGAAGGTGCCTGAGACATTCGTTTGGAATGCCATCAATTCCGCAGATCTTTCCTAATTTTATGAATCGAATTTCTTTGGAGAAGTCACACGGTTGTAATTTAATTTTGGGGTTTTCTTCGACGGTAGTCAACAGAGCTTGGACTCGGGCCTCCGCCCGCCATTCATGGTCAGTGTCACACAGTTTGTGCGGCTTGAACAGGTTTTCTAGATAATTTGCAATTATATTGGTTTTTTTCGGTTGGATAAAATACTGGTCCGAAAGGCCCATGAATTGCAGTTGGTGCCTTTGGTTCACTCCACTTTGTGAGGGATTTCGCAACAGGCCATATTGCACGAGGTGTAATCTCACAGTTTTCTATCTTGGTTTCCCACCGTTCAAGTGCCTTCTTCCGGCCCATTCTCCTTATAGTTTTAGTGACCCAGCTCACTGCCGTTTTGCATGCTGGATCCCGGGTTTCTTGCCAAAGATTTCTGAGCCTCTGCTTGTGCTTGAGTAGTCGGTCTAGGCCAGATGGGCCGCGATTACGAAATGAGGTTGTGGTTGTTTCTGTCGACAGCCTATATGCTGATGCTATAGAGGCTGCAAAGTTGAGAGCTGCTTTGTCAGCTTCAATAGATGAATTAATTTTCTTTCTTGGGGATACTAGGACAGAGGCGAGGCTTTGAAACCGCTCCAAATCTGTGAAGTTTTCAACTGGATCCAAGATTTCCCTCCCTTTAACATGATCCAAGATGCAAAACATTATAGGTAGGTGATCTGAATCCATGATGTCCAGAACTCTGACCTCTGAGAGCCGAACATCTTCATGGACCACAATGTCCAGGACATCACCTCTCCCATCAGCGATGAAGGGGATCGGATGTTGTGGCGCCAAACTGAACTGTAGTCCAAGTCCAAGTCCAAATCCAAGTCACATTGCTACTGACGGTCAGTTAGCCAGCGAGTCTTGGGGCTGATGACAAGCTATTTATTTTTCTTTGAGAGTTACGGTCTTGTTTTTGTGGGGCGCCCTCTCTGACGAGAGGATGGGTATCTCTTTTTTATATGCTGCTGGCCCTTGCCAGAGCAGTTTTTCTTGGGTCCGAGTCCCTTGGGACTCGCGACCATATTTTACTGTCTCAGATCTGAGACTTCCCTTTTCGTCTCCTCCTACGACTCGCAGTGTCACGGTGGAGGTATTCGACGCCTCCTCCAGACGGGGCCCCGTTTGATTTTAAGATGCACTTTGCACGGACCCAACGGAAAACATAGCCTCTATTGTTGAAACGTGTTTCCCGAACCATTGCACAACAACGGTCGCCGAGTGGATTCCATAGGATACAGTCTCTCTCTGTTGTTGAAGTTTGTTTACCGAACCGTTGCTTAGTAAAGCTGTGGCGATCCGCATTACAATATGACTAAGTGGGTCATGGATTAAAATAGATAACATGTACGTGTAGGTGACAGGAGCTTAGAGAACAGAACCTACTATACTCGTAGATGTCCATGTGTTGAACAGAAAATAACAATTCTCAGGTAACAAGTTCAATGTTTACCATTCGTGTTGAACAGAAGAATGTGATAAGAGACATTGTATTAATTGAGTCCAGTATTAAAGGAAAAAATATTTAAGTTCAGCTTTGGTTACAGTCTCACAAACCCTGTACCGATTTAAATTGCCTTTGGTAGCTTGTCGTTTATTTCTATTAACTACGATTAACGTTAGTGTATATTTCTCTGTCGATCAAATTTCTACATTTGGAGTATTACAATATAGACAAATACTGTATTTATATTTAAATTAAAGAAAAATTAATTTCAGGTAGATTTTAAAGGGTTCTGACGATGGTGTGTAACACTTAGGATTGCTAGGATTCTGGACTTAGTACATCGTCGGATATTCTAAAGAACACAAGAACACAAAAAAAACACCACGTTTCCGAAACTGGATGTGTTTCCGTCAGCAGGTGAAGCGGTGGGAGACACCCACTCCGTTGAGTCCGCTAGAAAGAGCTAACTTCAATCTCTGGTGGACCTATGTCTGCATGAGAACAACTGTGTAAGCACGATTGATACATTATTAGGAGCAACAATAGCAATACAGGATACTCGAACCGTATATTAAATATGGGACATACCTATGGAACATTGGCTCATACTGTGGAAATCATAACAGTAGGAAGAACGGGAAAATATTTGAACACATTAGAAAAGTATCACATTTACGAAGTCATTAGGAATAATCTGATTATGAATACACACACATTGATACATACATTCGAACATTACACAAAATTTACATAACAAAACTGTACACACATCCCCCCCATTCGCCCCCCACCCCTCACTACCTAGGTACATTTTAAATACAGAAACAAGCACCCCGCACACGCATAACATGTACTACAATGAGGACAGCACCGTACGCTGGTGGAGTAAACGGCGTATAGGCAGGGGCAAGTGAGTAGAAAAACAAACTACATAACATAACACTAGTAATAAGAAACAAAAACAGTAATAAGTGTGGGTTCTGCGTATTGCAGACGTAACAGCAACAACGGGCTTGCACTCTGAAACAACAGGCTGCCGAAACAAAAACAAGGGCGGTCGAAATATATATTGTGATATGTTGCGCAACAGAGGACCCCTACCTCCCCAGCGGCACGTGGCGATAACGTAGCGCTCGTAATATGCGAGTCATCACCCCGCCACTCTCCCCGCGGTGACGTGCCGAGCGGAGCCGAAGATAGCCGAGTCCCCGCAACCTGGTAGCTATGCAACGCAAGTCAACAGCGGTGACGTCACCAAGGGATATCGCGGTTGCTAGGCAGCAGTCAACAACTCCGGACAGCGTTACTAGCAACACTGCACCAGACGACAGTGGTCCGGAACGAGGCTACATAAGAAGCAGCGAAGGCTATTCACAGTCAGTCCTCGAGCTACCTCCGAGTTAGTTCTGAGTTAGCTAGCAAGTAGTCAGTTGTATTGTGGCATTTGGAGTGTAGTATTTGTGATACTGCAGATAGCAGTAATTGTGAATCTGTAATTTGTGTGATTGTAAGTGCGAATGTGAAATAAAATTCGCTACATCAAATACGGCGTGAAGTTATTTGTCGCGTTATACACCCAATACGCGACAACATATATACTGTTTGGACAAGTGGACGGCGCTCTAGGGAAGTGTAGGAAGTGTACAAAATTTAAGAAGAATAATTAAAATTAAAGCTTTAAAAATTAAATTGAATTTTAACAATTTTAATGAAATTTTAATTAATTGCAATAGAAAGTGAGTCAGTTGTGGTGAATTGACCAATGTTAGCTGGATCGTAACGGCCACATTAATGTAGAACAATGCAGTTACACGTGATATGCATGACCGATATTCAACGCAGGTAACAGTTTTGGCGAATTGAAGTACCTGATGATGGCAGGTTGGGGCTAGAAAATTGTTGTAAGAAGTTAAAAATCTAAGGACTAAAGTGGTTGCATTGTTGGCGGAACTGTGATATAAATATACTATGTGAATATTGTAGAAATGCAACGGGATGCTTAAATTCAATAAAATAAAGGTGTGTTGTGAAAAGTAGTACAAGTGAATCCTTCCAAAAAATGCTTTAAAAATATTTTCTGGACTTTGTATCTTTGTTTTCCGGAGAAAATTTGTATATTAACTCGTTGGTAGTGAACTGTTAGATCCGTTCACACTGTGCAAAGAGGTAATGCAACTTACCACTAGGAGATGCAGTAAACCTGCGTTCTGCAACCAGAGGACTGTTGTCTACATTTCCCAATGCCGATTCTCTTACTGTTGTGATTTAAAACATGTAACTCGTAAATGCACGCTATAATTTAACGGTCGTACAAATTATTGTTTATATGTCATCGGACAAACGTGAGAGCAGTTGGTCGGTGAATAGAACGCGCCGTAATTGTAAGACATTGTCAGAACTTCCTTCTGTAAGTACAGCAGACGCCTTCTCGTGCATTCATCTTTGCCTGTAGGCATAGCTTACACTTTCGCCGTTACCTATAGCAGAACAGTTCAAGTACCTATAATCGATTAATGAAACAGAAAGGTAACATTATGCTCCCTGTCTGGAATCCTGGCAGGGAAGGCTCTAAACCCTTATTGTTAGAAATAACAAAGACTGTGTTATTTGAGTTTCAAGGCAGGCTTTATGTTACTGTCAGAGAGAGAGACTGTTTCATTAAACGCAGAGCGATCCTTTTCAATTGATTTCCCTCGACTTGAGAACAACGTTAATCTAACGATCAGTTCTGAGCGATAGGGCTGTAATGAGTTCTTTTTTGTAGTTTCATTCGAACAAAAGCAGAAGATACAGTATAAGATGTGAAACCATTACGTTGGCTAAATTCAATGAATTACTTTCTCTTTGCGAATGAGCCGTATTAGTATTGAGAGAATTTCTAACGTTTAGGAAATTGTTCCTGTTTCCATCATCAATTTTTGAAGACTTAATCCAATTAAAAAAAATATTTAAATGTTTAAGCTGAATATTGGCTTTTTGTTCATACTGAAACATTCTTACCCAGACTGTTATTGGAACGTCTTACAGCCTAGAAGAGCGCTCTTAGGCTGAACCAATACCAAACAGAAAGCTTCTGGCCGCGTTTAGGGGCCGATCCCACAATGAACAACGCTTTAACAAATGCCACACTTGAGCGTGCTTAGCCCAATCAGAGTCAGAATAAGAATTACTTCAGGGCTGGAGGTTTACCACCCAGTGAGTTCATCTTGGCGCCAAGCGCCTCGAGATCACGGCCATCGTCTTTTGCAATTGAATCTTTGAACACTGAAAATACGTTCCTCTGAAACGTAGGATAACTCTTACACGACTGCAGAAAATTGTACGCTAGAAGATAGAATTCACAGTGGTTTTGGTGTTTCCCCCTTGACGAGAGGGCGAGTCTGTCCATTGGCAGATGCCCTAGTCCATCTGAGCCATATAAGACACACATATGTTTACTTATATGAAGCGAAATAATTTCAGTTTCAAGTTGTAACACGCATACAATAAACACGATGTGTCCAGGATCCGTTAGGACTCATTTTTTTAAATTTTGCCCTCTAATTCCATCTGTTGGCGAGTTGTGGCGTTAAGATTCTTGACGTTTCAGCTGTGGCTGTTTATAATTTCAAAGCGCAAGCATCGCTGCATCATGTGTTCTGACCTTGGATGTAAAAGTACTGTTGTGACTCTCGTCGGAAAATGGCGGTTGAACAGAGAGCCAACATCAGATTTTGTTTGAAGTTAGGCAAAACAGCAGGAGAAGCGTACAACTTATGAAGAGTGTGTACGGTAGTGACTGTTTGAGTCGCTCGAATATTTTTCGATGGCATGCCGTATTTCGTGACGACAGGGAGGACATCGAAGGCGCTCCACGTGCATTAAAGCCGAGAACAAGTAGCACTGAAGCAAATGTGAAAAAAGTGACCGAAATCCTTGCATTAGACAGATGTGTTTCTGGAAGACTCATTGAGGAGCTTTTTGGAATACCAAAAAGTACTGTGCATCAAATTTTGACCGATGATTTGGGCAAACGGAAGGTCTGTGCGCGGTTTGTACCGCACTCTCTGTGAGGCGATGAAAAACATGCCAGAGTGGAAAACTGCAAAGACATGTTACGGTCGGCCCAAAGTGATACATAATTTACAAAATCGATTGTTACTGGTGACGAGACATGGTATTTTCAGTATGAGCCTCTCACAAAGCTGCAAAGTGTAGAATGCAGCGTGCAGCATGGTTAAGCCCAAAGAAGCCAGCCGAAACCAAAGAAAGTGCGCATGCAGAAGAGTCGAGTAAAGACATTGCTAACCGTTTTCCTCGATTCCAAAGGAATTTCTTTCAGAAGGTCAAACAGTGAAATCTGATTATTATCGCGGAGCCCTCAGCCGTTTGTGGGTGAGAATTCTTCGAATTCGACCTGAATATCGAGAGCAAGGTTCCTGGTCGCTCCCCCATGACAATGCCCCACCCCACAAATCGAAGATCGTGCGCGATTTTTTTGGCCAGAAAAGGGATCACAGACCTTGATCATCCTCCGTATTCGCCAGATTTGGCTCCAGTAGATTTCTGCTTGTTCCCAGAAGTTAAGTTGGCTATGAAAGGAGACCGTCACGACATCATCCGGGACATCCAAAGGGAATGTACCGCAGGTTTAAATGCGATTCCACAAAAGGAGTACAGTGACTATTTTCTAAAACTTCTGAATCAATTCCAGCTACGT
The DNA here is from genome assembly GCF_002891405.2 of Cryptotermes secundus. Taxonomy (NCBI): domain Eukaryota; kingdom Metazoa; phylum Arthropoda; class Insecta; order Blattodea; family Kalotermitidae; genus Cryptotermes; species Cryptotermes secundus. Next base: position 69,908 of record NW_019725418.1, read on the forward strand.
ATTGATTCAGAAGGAGGCTATTTTGAATAAAAAGAGTGAAATTTTGACAATAATTCACGTCTTGTATTTATAATGAACACAGTCCTCACAGAACCTGGACACACTGTGTATAGAAGGATTCCTTCAATCCAGTCTTTGTACAGCACATTATATATTAACTTGCTTCGGCAATTTTGTCGGGTCTTTAGCTTGACAAACAAGTTTCATGGTTTTGAACAACTCCTTGCTGCCGACGCAATTTTGTTATACAATCATAGAAACTTGTTGTTTGAAATCCTGACACCACCGAGAATAGCCAATAGTGCGGAGAGCCTTCGTGTGCAGGTGTCGCAATACCAAGAGACATGTGCCTGCAGCACGTTGCAGAAGTGAGTCATCATTTCTGTTTAATGTCTTTATTTACTCATGCGGATAACTGTTGAGTGTATTGAGTTGTCTCGCTACAGTATACATGATGTTTCACGATTTTAGGGCATAACTGCAGGAGGTGATTTCCTAGGTCTTTGTGATCAGAAACGTTCATATAAACATGTGTCCGATTTTGGACGGTTACTGAGTTATGACAGTTTTAAACTCAGAATAGAAGGTAACGATTACTGACAATAAACGGAACAAATAATAAACCAGCACAATACACGATACATTTAAAGTACGAATGTACAGTTAACTTCATGAAGTTACCTTTAATCTGATTTTATTGGTGCTTAAAGCTGATTTTCTAAAATGTCACCGCCGGCCGCAACACAGGCTGCCGCTCGGTTGTGAACCGCGCCGGTCATACGAACTCACCCCGCTCTCAAGTGTCGAGATAACGAGAACGCTCTGTCTGTAGCTGGCTAAAGATAGCGGCCCGCCAGATGACAGACGCGGTTCACACGAGGGCGTGTACGGGAATGAAAAAGCGGTCATAACTCAGTAACCGTCTAAAATCGGACACGTGTTCATATGAACTTCCTTGGTCACAAAGACCTAGGAAATCACCTCCTGCAGTTATGCCCTAAAGTTGTGAAACACTCTGTATACTCATGTCCACATGTTTTATGGTACACAGAGTGTCTACAAACTATACTCCATTCTTTTAGTTCAAAGCAGTTTAACTGACATTGCTACAATTACTAATATCACCATTACTGCACCAGCAATATTTCTCGTATGTCTTCACTTCCTTCGACCCATTTTCTAATCTTATGTTTCTATCCCTGGGAACCTTAAATGGGGAATGTGCCCCTTTAGCTTTGTTCTTCAATTTCTGCTCATCTTTGAATAAATACTTTCCGATGTCCCTAACTTTGATACAGTTGTACAGCATATTATTTCTGGCTCGTAAGGCTGACAGCCTCACCGCAATCCGTGAGCCGACTGTCTAGAAAATGTGGCAGCCGAGACGTCCCACAGCCCGATTGACCTCCACAGTCTGTTACAGGGATAGCTGTCTGTTTTTGCCTAAGTACTTTGTGGGCCTCTGTACATCTCATGGTGCTATGCTGGAGAGGGGCAGTGTTGCTAGACGGGATACTCGTATGAAGTGTATCTTTGAAGTCACAGGTTGTTGTGTTGCTGCAGTGAAGGCTTGAAAATAGGCTGATATGGTAGAATGTGTCTTACAAGGCCAGGAATGAGGCAAAGCATAATGTGTTTGCACAACCCTACTATTTGGATTTTTGTGACCTATCTGTAAGACTTTGCCCATGAAAACATAGAACTGCTCATATCAACCCTGCTTCTGTTCTCTCATCCCACCTTTCATAAATTCGTAAGCTCAAATGAGCCGGTCACGGTAGCCGAGCGGTCTAAGGCATGCACTGTCTTCGTTAGCTCGGAAGTCGGGTTCATGGGTTCGAATCCCATACAAGACATGTATGTTTGGAATGTGTATGTGTTTATTCTGTGTTTGAGTTGTCCTGTGCTTAGGTAGAGGCCTTGCAACGAGCTGCTCAGCCGCCCAAGGAGTCCTACCGTCTGTAAAATGATCAAGAAGCTGAGAAATTAGCCCTGTGCTTCACAGTTGGAGCAAGAGGAGAAACAACCCTCAAATGAAATTTTCATAACTGATAAATATGCGGGAAGACAACCACAGGCCTGTCTGCAATATGCGTGGACAATCTACGGCCCGCAAGAATCTTTGTTTATTTATTCGTGCTCATATAAGTACTTTTTAAATAATTTTATAAAGGCAAGCAATGAAATAGATTAGCGTAATTAGGGCACCTGATGATGGCACTATGTTGCCGAAACATGTCGTGAAGTAGCAGGTGAAATTGAGTGCACTACAAGACGGCAACTATATACATATCATGGAAGAAAATCAGTGCAACAGGACGCAAAAATAAAACATAACCTCATATAAGAACTTTGTGTCTTCATATCTCACCGTTTTCATATCGCGAAGGGTCATGGCCGTGACTCAGGTTCTGAGGTTCCGATAATGTACATGGAGCAGAACAGACTTGGCCTCTAGAAGACAGTTCTTGTTGTCTGTAGAAAAATGTCCAAACGCTTAAATGATTTCTTATTCTCTTTACTTCATTCTAAGACATCTCTCACAATGACTGTGCCTCCCCTCCTGGGAAACATCTACTTCGTCGTTTCCGTCATCATCCTCATTAATATGATCATCATCAACATCAAGTGCCAATGACCTAAATACTTCGATCCTGAAGATGGAGGCAGCGTTTCATCCGAATAGAGTGTTACGTGTTCCAGATGCTACGCGGCCACAACTCAGACGATGTAACTCACCTTAGCCACCGACATCCTGGTCTCATATCTCACGTTGTGAGTGTAATACTTTCTCCGTTTTTCTGTTGGTTTCATTGGAAGGTTTCCTCAACTTCCGTGACGTTACTTGTTATTTGTGAATATGTCTGAAAACCCCAACGTTATTGGAAGTAGAGTAACTATCAGCTATCAACCGTGAGCTCTCTGATTGCGTATTTTTCTCGTTTCGTTGCGCTGTATCTTCCTTTCTTACGCGTCTGGCAATTTTACGAGTTTCCCCCAGACAGAAAAGAAAGACATTCGACCTGCGATTGACTGACGAAACGTGAACCGATCAAACGTCACAAACCAGTAACAGAACCCCGTGAGAGGCCTTGCAGTATAAGTTGACGCTGGAGAAGTAACACGCCCCCTCTTACCTTGGTACGAGTCAGAAAGAACTTCCAGGCACTTGCTCGCTTCATTCCGTGTGGAGTGCCAGGCGTGGCATAATCTCTTCAGATTGCGGTGTTGCGTTGCCTTTCGCTTGTGTGAGTACTGAGTTATATTAGATAAGTATAGGAACTAATCCGGAGGTGATTTAGTAGGATTTGCTGTTCTCTCAGCTGTTGTTATGAAGAGTTCTGTCTTCTGGGATATAACACCGTGTAGTTCTTTGAAAATTAACCAATATTTCGGAGGAACAATTTGGTCCCATCTTCAGGTTCGAATAATATGCTAAACAGGAAACCAGAGTGAAGAAGGCAGCAATTTGCTTTGCTTATTGTTCGACACTGAAGACGGACGCAATATATTCTTCCGAAAAGTCTGGTTTCCATGAATTATTTTTGCCTCCTTGTGTAAAGATTAAAATACCTGCATGTATATTAAAACTGAAATTTGATCTGTTGTTTTATAAGAGCTTTTAACTTGTATCTGATATCTGGTGTGAGGGAACAGTGTGCCTAGGAGAATATTTGAGCCTAAGAGAGAGAAAGAATAGAAACTGGAGAAAACTGCGTAAAATGGGGCTTCATTATTTGTACTGTTCACGAAATGTTATTATTATAATAAAATCACGGAGGATGTGACGTTGATGCATGTAACACACAAGGCAAAATTAAAGCTGTGGGCCATTCACATTAGTGGTGACTAATCTGTAGTTAAGTTTGTTTAGCTTTCTGTAGTCATGGCGAAAGTGAAAGTAGGTCAGAAAACTAAATTACAGCTGTATCAGCAGGAGTTCAAAGGAGAGATAATAAGTACGGATAATAGAATTCTTTATTGCCGAGCGTGTGAGTAAACAGTTGGTTGTGATAAACGCTTTCAAGTGCTTCAGCATTTGAATACTAATTTACACAAAGAGAATATTAAAATTAAATTACGAAAAGTGATCCTGTTCAATAATTGCCTAGTGATTTTTCTAATAATAGCTTTTTACAGTTTTCCTTTGATTTGTGAGAAGCCTTTTTAGCGGCAGATATTCCGCTGTGGAAACTAACCAGTCCTACTCTGAGAATCATCATAGAGAAGTATACACAGTGCAAAGTGCCGGATGAATCTACTGTGCGCAAAAATTACGTAAAGCAGTGTTACGATCTTACAACTGAAAGTATTAGAGATAAGATTCAAGATTATTTTGTGTGGGTATCAATCGACGAAACAAAAGATTGTGAGGGAGGGTTTATTGCAAATTGTACAGTTGGATCCCTTAATAAGAATGCACAATCTACCCCATATCTTCTTGCGATAGAGCAATTTAAAACCACGAATAGCTCCGCAGTTTCCGAATTCTTTTTTATAAATTCCATGAATTTACTATGGCCGAATGGCATTCAGTATGAGCGCGAACTGCTCTTTGTGACTGATGCCGCAAGTTATATGATGAAAGCCGGTACTGCTCTTAAAGTTATATTTCCAAATATGACACATTTGACTTGCTTTGCCCATGGGTTGCACCGTGTTGCAGAAACAATTCGTGCAAATTTTAAGCTTGATGACCAGTTGGTGTCTTCTGTGAAGAAGGTATTTGTTAAAGCGCCACACAGAAAAGAAGCCTTTAATGCAGTAGCACCGAGCGTTCCACTTCCGCCAGAACCAATTATATCGCGCTGGGGCACGTGACTGTGTGCAGCGAGTTATTATACCGAACATTTAGAAACAGTTAGGAATGTCATGAATACATTTGATCCCAAAAGTGCAGCATCAATTCAAATTGCCCAAGATGTACTAAAAACGCAGAACTAGAAACTAATCTTTCCTATATATCTGCTCACTTCTCTCATCTTCCATCCGCCATTTCCTCACTGGAGGCAAGCAATAGCAATACGACTTTGTATCAGTCGTTAAGTGTGTTCAAAACCACTGTTTCCAAATTGATCTCGGTTCCTGGAAGAGTTGGTGAAGTAGTAAAGGAAAAAGTACACAGCATTCTTTAAAAAAAATCAGGATATGAACAAATTTGCGAAATTGATGAAATTTTAGCCGGTATACGTACTGAACTGCAAGAAAAAATCACTAACAGTGGAGCGAATAGCGGCTTTTGTACTTGCGCCCCTAAGTTCCTGTGAGGTGGAAAGAAGATTTTTCTCGCTATAACGACATCTTACGAGACAATAGGAGGCGACTAACTATGGAAAATCTAGAACATTTAGTAATTGTGAACTGCAACAGAAGAGATGTTGAAATTTTGGAGAGCTAAATGTGAGTAGCATTAGTTTTTTAATTTTGTAATGAAAAATGTTGGCTTTGTTGCATGATTTGTATTTAAGTATATCTTGTTATTGCAAGTCAATCATTCAGTGATTACATAAAATTAACTTAAACATTGATTTGTTGGTCTTAAAATGATGTAAAATCAATTTTAATATTTGGTATAAATTTTTATATACATATTTTAGTGCATATTTCCGAAGTCTTTCATGCATAAATGCATACATATTTAAGGGATTATTAGGGCATAAATATCCGGTCCCTACTTCTGACACTTCTAAGTAAGGTACACAAAAATACTGATATTGAGTTACTGTGTTAATATACGTACTGATAATTTGGCATTTATGTGTCTTTTTATATTATTAATAATTAAATTTAAAAGTGAAATTTTCGTGGTCCACTTAACAGTTTCCATGGCCCTTATTTCTCCGACTTTTGTCTGTGGTCCTCCGAAATTCGACATGGCCCCCTGGTGGACCTTCGACTCCCCGTTGAGAACCACTGCTCTAACTGACTAACTCGCTTCACTTCCCTCATCTGAACTACACTATCTGACTGCAGCCAAGTCCAAGTCACATTGCTACTGACGGTCAGTCAGCCAGTGAGTCTTGGTGTCAAGCCCTATCTGGGGCTAATGACCAGGTATTTATTTCCCTTTGACTGTTACAGACTTGTTCTTGTGGGTCGCCCTCTCTGACGAGAGCACGGGTATGTCTTTTGTATATGCCGCTGGCTCTTGCCAGCGCAGTCTTTCTCGGGCCCGAGTCCCTTGGGACTCGCGACCATAATTTACTGTCTCAAATTTGAGACTTACCTTTTCGTCGCCTCCTGTGACTCGTCTCCAAACGGGAGTCTCTGACTGCAGCCCCCAACTAGTCCAGCTCATAACATCTCAACACAGACCGCATAGAAAACAGCGCTCTTCATTGTTGTAGTTCAATCATTTCCGCGGGTACATGTATGCTTGAGAGGCCGTTACTCAGTAACGGCTTATGTTATTTGTTCATCTAGCGGGCTTTCCCACTACAATATTTATCGGAGATGTAGGTTCCGAACAAAGCTCCAGAGAAAATTAAACACACCCTGTATGTCCTTTACAGGTTTCCCTTAAATCTTATAATTTCGAGATGAAATCGGGGAGAAAGATAGAAGGAGCCGGGACCTAACTTGTGAGTACCTCAGTCCCTTCAGGCTAGTGCAGGGCAGCTAAATATCTCCTGAGAATTGAACAGTAGCTCAGCTGGTGAGGAAATTCCGCCTTTTTTGGTATCTCTCCACATAGATGCAGTCCATATATTCTCACACATTTCTCTGAGATCCGTTTTAATATCATATTCCTAAATACTGGTCTTTCATGGGTCTCTACCTATTAAACGAAGAAGCGTAACGAACCTCATGGAGACATCGGAAATAATTAAATGAAGTCCCTTATCTGTTGAGTAGTATTACGTTGATAGCAGCTACATGTGAACGCTTCCGACTAATCTCTTCGCGGCCAATTTGACGGTAGGCGGATGAGGCAAGTTACGAGTAGAGGGATCGGGGAAGTCCCATCCTGGGTATTGCATCAGAAACATGAATCATGACGAAATGTTGAGTCAAATATGCAACATATTGTAACGTGTTTCGTTACTGAAGACGCCGTANGTATCGGCATCTCGTATTCCGTATGCGAAGGCTTTTCCTGCCTACCTTCCTATGTGGTCAGCAGGTAGATTGGGGTAGGCACGAATACGGACAAGAAAAGTTGTATACGCACGACCATGATTAAAAATTTGAACATAAATTTAAAAATTATGTATGATAAATATTTTAAAAAGGAAATATGCAGTATAAATAGANAAGCTATACCAGTCTCCCTGAATCACACACTCCGAGTATAACTGTACTACAGCACTCACTATGTCTGGAAAGCACACGAAAAGTCTTCCGCTCGCTGACTTCTTAAGTATCGCACACTCGCAGGCTGCTNAATTCATACCTATATCCAAACGAGCATACTCTCTGGTTGCAAGGAAGAAATATGCATTTGCATTAAAATCCGGTCCCTANATGAGTGCCACGTCATCCTGTTACGTCACCGCTGTTAACTCGCCTTGCATAGTTACTAGGTTGCGGGGGCTCGGCTATCTTCGGCTCCCCCCGGCTCTCTTCGGCTCCGCTCGGCTCTCTTCGGCTCCGCTCGTGACGTCACCGCGCATAGCTGCCAGGATGCGGGGTGATTACTCGCCTATTACGCGAGCGTTTCGTTACCGCTACGTGCAGCTGGGGAGGTAGGGGTCAACATGTCACACTGCTCCCTCCTTAAGGCTGTACGTCCCGAATAGCCTAACGGTGCATCCCCGTCCCTTTTCCTCGGTGGCAGCATCTTCTTGCAGCATCTCCTGCAGCATTTTCTTTGTGTCCTTCTACTCTTTCTCTTCTCCCCGTTGCTCTGTTCTCCAACCGCCACATCTTCCCCTTTTTTATGGTTGCTCGTCTCGAGCAGCTCCATGATAAGGCGCAAGCCGGTCGAGGTGCACAACTAACATCCTCGAC
>NW_019725418.1:78621-84014 GCF_002891405.2 Cryptotermes secundus
CTATTCAGAGTTTTGTTGACACCGAAGTGACCTCCTGACGGCCTACCGTGCAGTTCGCTCAGAACGTCCTTCACCCTGCTCCGAGGAATAATTACCTGGGCTACTTGACGTCTTCCGGTGACGGATTCCCAGTCACGCTCTAGTACGCCGTTTCTCACAGCGAGCGATTTCCACTGGGCCCAGTAGCTTTTGTACGTGGGACTCCGATCCGCGATGTCCTGCCATTCCGGTCGTTGGCCGTTCTCTACTTCCTGTAGAATGGGTCCTATGTCCGGGTCTTTTAGCTGTTCCTCTCTTAGGGTAACAGGGTCCCAGCCGGCTGCCGGTAGGGTTCCAATAACGCGTATTTGTTTTACCTCTGCCCGCGTCTCAACTTTGTGGCAGTGCGCACATTGCTCTTGGCAGGGTCGTCTAGAAAGGGCGTCGGCGTTGTTATGTTTTCGGCCCTGACGATGCTCCGAAGTGAAGTTGTACTCCTGTAGACGCTGTATCCAGCGCGCAGTTTGTCCCTCTAAGTTCTTGAAACTCATAAGCCAGGTAAGCGCAGAGTGGTCCGTTCGCAGATGGAACTGTTGTCCGTAGAGGTATTTGTGGAAATGTTCCAGTGTCCTCACTATGGCAAGTAGTTCTCGACGGGTGACACAGTAGTTTCTCTCTGCTTTGTTTAGCGTCTTGCTGAAGTAAGCTATGACACGCTCTTTTCCGTCCTGGATTTGAGAGAGAACTCCTCCAATTCCGACATTACTTGCATCTGTGTCCACAATGAATTTCTCTCCTGGCTGTGGGTAGGCAAGAATAGGGGCAGCACATAGGGCACCCTTTAGCGTTTGAAAAGCGGCCTCCACTTCTGGAGTCCACTGGAAGGTTCGTTTCTCTTCCGTTAGTTTCGTTAGTGGCTTCGCAATGTTGGAAAACCCTGAAATAAATCGCCTGTAATACGCGCATAGTCCCAGAAAGCTTCTAACTTCATGTTTATCCTTCGGGGTCGGCCATTCTCGCACGGCTTTCAACTTCTCTGGGTCGGTGGATACCCCTTCTGGTGATACAATATGCCCGAGGTACCGGACCTCTTCCTGCAGGAGTTTACACTTTTCCGGGTTAAGTTTTAGACGGGCTTCCCTGAACCTCTCGAACACTTTCCGTAGGTTGAGCATGTGTTCTTGGAATGTGCGGCCTATTACGATCACGTCATCCAAATACACAAGGCATGAATCGTACGTGAGCCCTCGTAGGACTGTCTCCATTAGCCGTTCGAAGGTTGCCGGGGCATTGCAGAGGCCAAAGGGCATGACTGTGAACTGCCATAGCCCTTGTCCTGTCGAAAACGCTGTTTTCTCTTTGTCGTCTGGGTGTACGTCGACTTGCCAATAGCCACTCTTTAAATCGAGAGTTGAAAACCATTTGGCTCCGGCCAGCGTGTCCAGGGTGTCGTCAATGCGGGGTAGCGGAAAGCAATCCTTCTTGGTGACGTCGTTCAGCTTTCTGTAGTCCACACAGAAACGGAGCTCCCCATTCTTTTTCCTGACCAAAACGACCGGGGACGACCAAGGGCTGTCCGATTCTTCTATAACACCCTGTCCTCGCATGTTGTCAAGCATTTCCTTCACTTCTGCTTGTTTTGCCAGGGGTACTCTCCTCGGTGGCTGTCGAATTGGTCGGGCTTCTCCCGTGTCTATGCGGTGATAAACTCTGTTTGTTCTTCCATAATCTTCGTTGTCTTGTGCGAAGATATCCGCGTACTCGGACACGAGATCCTCTAACTCTTGAAATTCTCCGGGGCTTAGGTGTGGCTTGGCCGCTGTGGTCACGTCCGCTAATTTCGGTGTTAGACCTGGTGCTGGTGGCCGTCCCACCTCGGGCAAAGCCACGAGTGTTACTGGCTCACAGTGCGCCAGAGGAGATCCTCTCCTGAGCTTTTGGTCCTTTTGGGTAACATTCATGACCCTCACTGGTACTTCTTGACAGTCCTGAACTAGGGTCCTGGCCACGTAAATTCCTTCAGGAGGGTGGGCCTGGGGGCTTGGTTCTACTAAACCGTTCTCTACTCCCAGACGACTCTTCATTTTAGCCATCACTATTCCCTCGCTCCGTGCGGGTATCACATGGTCCTTTGCCACTACTAAGTTAGACGGACGGGGTCCTGCCCCAGGACTCCATAACCATACCTCTTCTTCCGCCAGACGCAGAGTTTGGCGCCCTATATCCACTGAAGCATCGTAGGCGCGCAGTATGTCCAGTCCCAGGATGAGCTCATCGGTGATATTCTCGACGAAAACCCACATTGTTATCGGTTGGCGCCCCAGGGTAAGGGTCAACAGAACTTCTTTCAGGATGGGAAGCGATCCTCCAGACACGGTCTGCAGCGTGAAATCTGGATTTGGATGTCTTTCAGGCCATCCGGCGGCGACATCCGGTCTTACCACCGTGACGTATGCTCCAGTATCCACTGTCACCTGGCACGGCTTATCACCAACCCATCCCTGGGTGACCAGACTGGTGTTGGCTTTCTCCGTCATGTCGGTGAGTGCGTAGTGTGGGGGCCTTAACGCATATGCCGTCGTTCGCCCATCTCCGCCGGCCGTTGCTCGTTTCCCGACGGTTGGTCCTTTCTCCAGCTTGTTTCCCTGTTGTTTCTGGGTCGCCATTCTGATTTCACCGGCGATTCCCGTTTGTTTCTTGGAGGTCCTTCCCTTTGTTCCTGATGCTGTCTATTGTCATCTCCACGTTGGGTGGGGAACGATCGGAACTTTGTGTTATCTCCGTGAGGTCTGGCTGCTACCAGTACCGCCTGCAGCTCTAGCGCTTGTCGGAGGGCCTCGTTTACCGTCTTTTCCCCTCCCAGCAGCAGCGGGAACTTTGTATCGGCATCTCGTATTCCGTATGCGAAGGCTTTTCCTGCCTACCTTCCTATGTGGTCAGCAGGTAGATTGGGGTAGGCACGAATACGGACAAGAAAAGTTGTATACGCACGACCATGATTAAAAATTTGAACATAAATTTAAAAATTATGTATGATAAATATTTTAAAAAGGAAATATGCAGTATAAATAGAGATCTTCGAAAATATGATGCTTATTCATAAAAGAGGCAAAATATGCATTTATAGACACCATCAAACCACGTCCAAAATTTAAGAAATGAAGTCATTCATACGTATATCCAAACGAGCATACTCTCTGGTTGCAAGGAAGAAATATGCATTTGCATTAAAATCCGGTCCCTAGTCGTAACCTATTGTACTGAAATCACAACCTCAGATGTGGGAATTCCAAGTACTGGTAAACAGCTACTCGCCTTCTCGAAGCGGGCTAAAGCTGACGAAATGTTTAAGTGGGAAAATGACTATTTATTTTCCTAAATATGTCCTATCACTCCTATGAGTTTTAGCGCCACTTTTTCTGAAATGTTCAGTGTCCTTCAGTTCAGTATTCGGAGTTCTTGGAAGAAGATACTTTTTGCGCAAGTACAATTATTGTAGTAGTTCCCTAATTTTGAGTTAAGTTACAGACTCCAGCTACTCGACAACTAGGCATTACATTTCATAATGTAGCGAGACAGAGGCGTGAAAATGATAAAGAAAAAGAAGAAGGGGCGCGAAGGATAGAGACAAGAGAGCAGAAATGTTCCGCGAGAGACTGAATCTACGCATTCTGCAATTCTGTCTTTGTTTATCTCATTTCATCTCGAAATCTCGAACAGAATAAATATATTTTTCATGTCCGGTTTAATCTATATTCCTCCTAAACCAGCGCAATATTTCGGTTTTATCATCCGATACTAAACTACTTTTGTGACTGCTGTAGTGCTTAAGAATCGCATGTTCATGAAAGCCAGTGTATTAAATATTTATTATTAATCAAATTTTCTGACCACCATAATGTTTGAATGTTTCATTGTAGTCTGAACTTTGTGTTGACGTTTGAAGTGTAGTACTGTTCGTAATTAACGTGTACTCAACCTGTAAACAATAACAGTATTGTTACGTGTAGAAGGTTGGCGTGACTAATAATAATGGATTCTGGATTTGATGATTGAGTTTATTGGTACTTCTTTAAAATTACAGTTAATTGTGACAGCTCACCCATTGAACTCCTTCTGAACGACGTCTGCCTTACGAATGTATGACTGCTCTCAATGCTCTCACTGCTCTGAATCTCTCGAATTCACGAATGCACTTCTTTTATAACCGCTAGGCGACCGAAATAGAAGTTACTATGCCGAAGAGTTCCACTGCTCTCTTCTGCTGTCACGTTAATGCTTTGTTAACAATTGTTTGCCTATCTGTTGCCTAGCAAAAATGACTTCACTTCTGCTATTATTTCGGCCTTTAGGCAGTGTTTACCTAGCCGAAGCCTAGCAAGTGTTCATATTGCGTCACATTATCAAATGTTGACAACATCTTAAATTGTAACGCACAGAAGACACCATTATAGGTCACCAGTATTGTACACTGACATTTATGTCAGGCTTCATGAGCTTAATTGTCGGACCAAGCTAATGAGTGTGTGTGCGTGTGAATGCAGACGTGTGTGATGTGGGGGTGATGCTTGTTCTTCTGACATTCGCTGGCTTCTAACAAATGATGTAAAGAATTATATTATTATTCAGTAAACCCTAAGGGGTTACTGACTTATTCAAACAAATTCCGAAGTAAGTGTCGCAAGGGAGAATGCATGACAAACGAGCAGCTACAGAACATTATCAGGAGAGGCTGGAACCAGAAGTTTTGGAGGAGCTGACCGCCTGTGTTCGGCTGGTGTAAGCTTGTGACAGTCATAATCCTAGATCGTGTTTGTGAATGTGATGGTGCACTGAGAAGTAATTCATTGCGTCGAACAGGTGCAAAGGAGAACTGGCGATGGCATTTGCTGACGAGCTGCTGTTGCTGGTATCGGCTCTGCTTCTGGCCATTCTCCTGTTCGCCTGGCTGAAGAAAAATTCCCAGCTGTTACCAGACATAAAGAACAAAGCAGTACTAATCACAGGTAGGCAAGTACACTTCTGTAAGTTTTAGCTAACTCGGTACGGCTATTAATATGATCAGTTTAGGGGTTGAGGAACGGTGTAACAGTATGACTTTAAATTAGGGGCACACTGTATTAAGACACCGTTCTACAGGGACAACCTCTACAATGTGACATTCCATAAGACAATACTGCGTTTGAATTAGGGCTATTTCCCAAAACTAATCATTCCATTGACACAGAATCACAGCCACTTCTCTCCACGAAATGAGTTTTTAAAACTGGAATTTCGGCCACAAATGCTTTAGTTTCCAAGAATGTCCTTGTCTTTTCCATTCAGTAGAAACATAGTGTGACATGTTGACCCCTACCTCCCCAGCGGTACGTGGCGGTAACGTAACGCTCGCGTTACTACGGTAATAGGCGAGT
>NW_019725418.1:89239-90138 GCF_002891405.2 Cryptotermes secundus
TGTGACATGTTGACCCCTACCTCCCCAGCGGTACGTGGCGGTAACGTAACGCTCGCGTTCTTACGGTAATAGGCGAGTTCCCGCCCCGCCACTCCCCTCCGCGGTGACGTCACCGAGGGATATCGCGGTCGCTAGGCAACGCGAGTCAACAGCGGCGACGTTACGGTAGTAACAGCGGTTACTTCCGCTAGCGTTACATAGCAACACGGCGTGGCTAGCAACAAGGGTGCTTATTACGTGGCCGTTTTCCATATGGTCCGATCAAGGCTACATGGGGAGCAGCGAAGGCTATTCACAGTCAGTTATAAAGTAACAGTCGCCGAGTCGAGACGTAAAGTCAGCCAGTCAGTTGTATTGTGGCATTTGGAGTGTACTAATTGTGATACTGCAGATAGCAGTAGTTCTAAAACTGTAATTTGGGTGATTGTAAGTGCGAATGTGAAATAAAATTCGCTACATCGAATACATCGAGAATTTATTTGTCGCGATATACGCTCGATACGCGACAACTGGTGTCAGAAGTGGGAATTGTAGAATTGTAGCTTCGAATTCAGGGTTTCCTTGGTTCATATCTTGTCATGGACATTGGTGAACAACGGTTTTCATGATCTTCCTGAATAATTCCAATTGCTTGCCGGTTTAGTGTGTCAAGATGTGTAAAGAACTCTTCCTTGCACATTTACCAGTCCTGTAGTTACTGGTCATGCTACAACTCTACGTCACACAGCCCGAGTCACTGGCGTAATTAGATAATCCACACACACACACACACACACACATATATATATATATATATATATTGTCGCGTATCGGGCGTATATCGCGACAAATAACTTCACGCCGTATTTGGTATAGCGAATTTTATTTCACATTCGCACTTACAGTCACCCAAATTACAG
>NW_019725418.1:90262-96195 GCF_002891405.2 Cryptotermes secundus
AGTACAACTGACTGTGAATAGCCTTCGCTGCTCCTTATGTAGCCTTGATCGGACAATACGGAAAACGGCCACGTAATAGGCACCCTTGTTGCCTGGCGCTGTGTTGCTAGTAACGCTAGCGGTAGTAACCGCTGTTACTACCGTAACAATCCTGTTGCGTCACCGTTACGTTACCGTGCGGAGGAGGGGGAGGGGAGCGCTGACTCACCCGCCGCGTCACTGCTGGTGGGTGGGGGGTTCTCCTTTGCGCAACATGTCACAATATATATATATATAAACTCCGTGATTTTCGTCCGCAAGCGAACTATGTATATATATTACATTGTGACATGTTGACCCCTACCTCCCGAGCTGCACGTAGCAGTAACGTAGCGCTCGCGTAATAGGCGAGTAATCACCCCGCAACTCTCCCCGCGGTGACGTCACGAGCGGCGCCGAGCGAAGCCGAAGTGAGCCGAAGTTAGCCGAGTCCTAGCATCCTGGTCGCTATGCAAAGCGAGTCAACAGCGATGACGTCACCAAGGGCAGCACGGGTAAACAGGATTGTGAGAGACGACGGTGGTAACAGCGGTTACTACCGCTAGCGTTACTAGCAACACAGCGCCAGGCAACAAGGGTGCTTATTACGTGGCCGTTTTCTGAATTGTCCGTCGAGGCTACATGAGGCGCAGCGAAGGCTATTCACAGCCAGTCCTGGAGCTACCTACGAGTTAGTCCTCGAGCTACCTCCGAGTTAGTTCCGAGTTAGCTAGCAACCAGTCAGTTGTATTCTGGAATTTAAAGTGTACAATTTGTGATACTGCAGATAGCAGTAATCGTAAATCTGTAATTTGGGTGATTGTAAGTGCGAATGTGAAATAAAATTCGCTATATAAATTACGGCGTGAAGTTATTTGTCGCGTTATACCCCCAATACGCGACAACCTACAACAAAATCTCTTAACACAATCTTCACTTGTCTTCACGTACTAATAACGCGGGAGCTATACAAGTCTCCCTGAATTACACACTCCAGATATAACTGGTTATCCCGAACTATCACTGATTCTCGCACACGCATCTGTAGCTCGTAACTTGCGAACTGAGAACTCGTTGATAACACACTGGCTCTCGCTTGCTGCTCAGCCGGCTTTTATTCAGTTCGCAGTTGCTAGTGTGACGTGCCGTATAGCCTAGGACGCTGTTACCCCCTTGGAGACGTCACCGCTGTTCACTCGCTTTGCATAGCTTCATGGTTGCGGGGACTCGGCTAAAGTCGGCTCCGCTCCTCTCACTTCGGCTCCGCTCGTGACGTCACCGTGGGAAGAGTTGCGGGGTGATCCTCGCCTATTACGCGAGCGCTACGTTACCGCTACGTGCAGTTGGGGAGGTAGGGGTCAACATGTCACAATATTATATACATACTGACAGTAAAACAACTAGGCCAGTTAGAACAGCCAGTGTTGCCCTGTGATGTCACCTCAAGGCCACCGTGCGTTGACCAGAGTCTGGAAATATGTACCCATGCCTAAAGCCATTAGACAGGTCTTCGACAATTCATGTCCCCAGCTTTCCCCTGATAAATAGAACTAGAATTGTCTACACGGATTGTGCTCTTCCGTGGGCCACACGCGTCAAACAGCCGATGGAATATCTTTCTCTTTTATCACTGAATTCAGCCAATATCATATGTGTATTTCAAAATTTCGGATCCGAGGACTACCACCGAAACAGATGACACAACTATGCAAAAGAATGACTCACACAGAGTCCAGTGTCCGAAGAGGGTTTAATGGAAGAGGTCACGACCATGGATCATCTCCAGAAGTCATCAGTTTCACAAAGAAATTGATCTGATTTTAATTATTGACATCAGTTAAAAATATTTGAAAGGAGAGTCGTAGACAGTAATAGAAACCCAAATTTACAACACGTCCGAGGAATTGATTGTTATATAAATTGATGAGATTTAGTTTATAAAATTTGACGTGTGGACATTTTAACTGATACGAGTCAATATTAGAATTCCTTTATGGTTTTGTCATAGATCGTCAACACTTAATTCCAGTGACGCCGCCGAGAATTGCGGCTGATAAAGAAACACACTGAACCTTTATTGTATACTAGCTGTACCCGGCCACACGTTTCTGTGGTAGATCGAGTGAATTAAAAAATTATGTTGGATAATAAACCGCTTCATCTGCTTCCACAACAGTGTCGATGGACTTGTATATGACTGCCTCGCAGTGAATGTTAGACTGAATGATATTGTTAAGTTCGTAGCTCGTTCACTCAGCCAATCGTGATTCTTATAATTGGTTTGAATATTGGGAAATACTTTTTCAACCAATTCTTCTTTTGACGTCACTAAATTGCAGATGTTATGAGGCAATGAAATTCGTCCTGAGGTCAGATCAACCGGCACCGTTCCGTTCCCAGTTTCCAGCAATTGATATGAGAATATCTCAGCTGACCGATCGTTTTGCAGCTGGACACGCATATTTGTAGTTAATTTTAGCGTCTTTACGTGTCGCCAAAAAGTAGAGTATTTCAGGCAAGCATTTATTTCGTCCGCTGGTGTCGATCGAGGAATTGCAGGTAATGTTTGCCTGAAATCTCCTGCAAGCAATATTAATGCGTTCTCAAATGGCCTGATGTTTCCACGCAAATCTTGCAATGATCGATCAAGGGCCCCGAGTGATTTTTTGTGCGTCATTGTGCATTCCTCCCAAACAATAAGTTTGCATTTCTGCAATACCCTTCCCATGCCTGATGCTTTGGAAATCTTGCACGTGGGAGTTTCAATGAATTGCATGTTCAATGGCAATTTCAAAGCTGAATGAGCAGCTCTTCCACCTGGTAGCAATATCGCAGCTATTCCGGACGACGCAAGGGCTAAGGCTATGTCATTTTGGGATCGAATTGGTGCCAGAATCAATCTAATTAGGAACGTTTTATAAGTTCCTCCTGGCGCATCTAAGAAGAAGGATTCTGCAACCCCTTAATTGACAGGTTGCATTATTTGATCGTAAATGCCTTTTTGCTCAAGCCTTAGCTTAGGAATATTTGATTGCACACATGACAAAAGTTCACCCGTGTTGTAATTTTGCTCACGACGCGATTCTACATTGAACGAAGCAGCAGCAGATCGATTCGGTGATGGCATTCCCAATTGATTGAGGACTTTGTTCGCGATTTCTAAGCACAAATCTTCAATCTTTATCAACGCTTCGTTGCAGATTTCTGCTGTGAAATCCATGTTCATATTGGAATTTTCCTTGCGTATTCAACGGAAAATATCTTCAGCCATGAGCTGCTTAGTTGATTCCGCGATTCCTACGCAACGACCCATTGTTATTCCGTTGTCTCTGTGGGAACGTTCCGTGTATTCGTCGTAACCATGGAGATTCGATATAGTATCGCTATTGTTACCTCCTTTGCAACGGTGTGTTCTAGCGTTTCCAAAGGGGTGACTCTTCTGAATTCCAAATTCCAATTCCGGTCTTCAAAAAACGCATATTTTTACCTGTCACACGTGTGACATCTATATAATGGGTATATAAAAACACGCGCGCATTCAAATGCAACGCTGTGTCAAATTTTCGAAGCAATCAGTGAAGAATTTTCGGAGATTTTCGGGTGGTAACAAACGAACATTTATATTATAGATTCTAATTTCATGTAATTATTCTCAATACCCTCATTCACCAATGCCGAACTGAAGTAGGCTGTGTGGAGGATATTTTCGTGAGGGTCTTTGCAGGGCTCTTTGACGAGTTTGTTTTGTAGGTTGTGATTCAGGCTTCGGCAATGAATTGGCAAAACGTCTGGACAAGCTTGGAGTGACTGTATTTGCGGGCTGTCTGTTTCCTGAGGGCCCTGGAGCTGTTGAACTGAAATCAATTAGTTCAGGACAACTTCACATACTGCACCTTGATGTCACTAAGGAAGACCATGTCAAAAGAGCTGTCGAAACCGTAACAAACTCTCTTGGAGTTAAAAGTAAGTAGATTTTGAAGTAAGTGTAAATAAATTCATATACAAAACTAAAGATTTCGGTTACATTTACATAAAATTAACGCACTTTCTATCCTTCACTTATCGCTTGTTAGTGATGCTGAACTTCAACAAGCAATTTCACAATTGCCCTTTGCACATTCTCAGTACATTTAAACTGTATACTTGTACATGTAATCATAACAGCAAAGTATGATGGGCGCATAAGTGGAAAGTCTAAGTACTTCTAAAATTCAAACGAAATGTTTGAATCAAGAAGGGATGAACTAGAATGAATTCACCTGAATGTGTGTTTATGATGTTGATGACAACATGAAGTGGGAAGATATTAATACCATAAACAATTATCCTATAAAAAAGTGCTGTCCAACGTTCTTATGTTCTCGGGCACAATTCACTGATGCCTATGGAGGGGCGGGCGCCACCACACACTACTAGTACTAGTACTTCTACTACTACTACTACTACTACTAATAATAATAATAATAATAATAAACAAAAATAGTAGTAGTAGTAATAATAATAAAAATAATAATAATAGTGACATTTTCTGAAAATATTTAACAGTACTCAGACGTTCAAAAATGTCTCTTGTCTTACAATTTGAATTAATATTAAAAATCGGCTCAATTATATGTGGTTACGGAGGGCGCCAGAAAAATATACAATGGCGCCATGGCACCCGCGGGCGCCGCGTTGGACAGGGCTGGTATAAACCAAAAAGAAAACTATTGTATAATTAAGTGCATAGAGATAACTGGGAATATGAATTTGGTATGAAATCACATTCAGCGAGTAATCACAATAGGTGTGACTAAATGAAACAGATCCGTTCCGAAGGCGGAGGAAGAGGCTCTGTTAACATTGAGACGGGTCTTACAGAGGCAGGGACTAGGGCTGTAGGTGCATGGAAGCTGGGTGAGGAGTGTCTGTGGCTCTGGTAAAGGGGCGCTCAGGCTACAGATTGTGATTGTTAGTTATTGTTAATTTGGGTGTGTTCGGATTGAAATGTTGAACAGAACGTATGAGTAATTTACTGTTGTTATCTAGCGCTGTGGGCTGTTGTGAACAATGCTGGCATTGCAACGGTTGGTAACATGGAGTGGATGAGTGTAGAGACCGTCAAGAGAGTGTTTGATGTGAACACTTTTGGCCCTGTTGCTGTAACGAATGCGTTTCTTCCTCTTCTCAGAAAATCACGTGGAAGGGTGGTCATTATTTCAAGCCTGGCCGGTATGTATATACAGAGGTAGAAGCAGTTTGTGTGTGTAAGAGGAACGTGTGGTCTGATGCTCACAAACCGACATATTGTGGTACGTGATATTAGGTAGTTAATGTTGGAGAGTCGTTAGATTTCTTTGGATCGATTTAGTAATTCAGATGCAAATGGTTATGCTTAAGCTTATGTGTACTTATGTAATAACAGGCGTTTCTTTCTGTAATAAGGAGTCTTAATCAATATATATTGTCATGTATCAGGATTAGCGTGAATAATAATAATGGGTAATGTTTTCGATGATTTTATTGATTGGCACTTCTTTACAATTACAGTCAATTGTGACAGCTCACAACCAATGAAATGTCTGCGACTTGCTCCATTTCTTGCTGGACCACGAGAGTCTTCCCTTCCACTGTGACGAATGGCGATCGAAGAATTCCTAGCCACACGTTGAACTCTCTTTCGAATGAATCTATTAAATAATTAACTTCCAGGCGGCCCGAATATAGGTCACCAACACAAACGGTTCATTTGTCATAGTCCCTCCGTCACGGGAATACTTTAATTTCTCTTTCGATGCAACGGAACTTGTGTTTAGGGACTTGAAACTGCTTCGCCTTGAGAATGTGTTTACTGAAGCGTTGCCTAGCAATGGTATGTTCTATCACAATATATATATATATATATATATATATATATATATATATATAGTATATCA
>NW_019725418.1:96604-97435 GCF_002891405.2 Cryptotermes secundus
GTTCAGAGAAGTCCGCGTCTGTTCACTCGTAGAATGGCCTCTCGCATCGGCGTATCACGTATGCAGGTGTGGCGAACTTTACATGATGAAGAGTTGTATCCTTACCATGATCAAAGGGTACAACATCTGGAACCAGGCGACCTAGCTCAGCGTATGGATTTCTGCCACTGGATAAAAGCTCATCCCGAACTGTTAAGCGTCATTTTATTCAGTAATGAGGCGTCTTTTACCAGTGACTGTGTAAATAATTTACGAAATATTCATACGTGGTCCCATAATAATCCACATGAGATAATGGAAACGAAATTCCAAGAGATTTTCGGTGAATTTAAGTTTAATACAGTTATGTAGTCTGCTAGCCGCATACACTCGGATACCAGAATGCGCAGCCAGCCATGTTACGTCAGTGCTTGCCAGTCATGTGTCATGTATAATGTTTGGAAACCTAAGGACAATTATGACATGGCGAGCGAGTATTTTGTACTTCAATTTTATGGCTTCTTTTCACTCACAAGTTAGTCTGATGTTACGTACATTATTGACATTAGAGAAACCACATATTCCTGCCAGTTTTAATATCTATTTTGTAATCAACAAGTGTGTAACACCGGTCAAAGTTTCACAATTCTCTGGTCATTATCTCCGTAACCGTTCAACTTTGGATATGGGTGTTTTGGGTTATATCGGCATACTTTAACATAAGAAACACCCTCCCGAAGATTTGCACATTCCTCCTGGGACACCTTGTATATATATATATATATATATTGTCGCGTATTGGGCGTATAACGCGACAAATAAATTCACGAGGTATTTGATGTAGCGAATTTT
>NW_019725418.1:97530-97723 GCF_002891405.2 Cryptotermes secundus
ACTGGTTGCTGGCTAACTCGGAACTAACTCTTAGGTAGCTCGAGGACTGACTCGTAGATAGCTCCAGGACTAACTGACTGACTGACTGTGAATAGCCTTCGCTGCTCCTTATGTAGCCTTGATCGGACAATTGTCGTCTGGTGCCTTGTTGCTAGCCACGCTGTCCGGCGTTGTTGACTACTGCCTAGCAACC